>NW_017672938.1:114392-139551 GCF_001879085.1 Nicotiana attenuata
AGAGCACGGAATGTACCTTCGTGCATAAATAGTCAAAACATAGCACGGAATGACCCTTCGTGCAAATATAATCAAGAATAGCCCGGAATGACCCTTCGTGCAATTTCACTCTTCCTCACCCAAACAACAGTCACAACCAAACGGGCAAGAGGAATAAACAAGTAATATGAACTATCCCGGCAAGGGAATAACACAAATAACAACCAAGTCCCGGCAAGGGAACAATAACAATATCTTCCACAACCCGGCAAGGGCATTACTCACTGTAATCAAACCATCCCGGCAAGGGATTAATCACAACTCTTTTCAATACGTTCATTTCTTACTCAATGGTATTTAACACTCGAGCCAATGCTCCAAAATATTAATATTTCACAACTTATCCTCAAACTCTTCACATTTGCAGAAAAACATGTGGTAGCTTAGAAGAGTTCCAAATCATCTCAAAAACAAGTACAAACAAAGACCCACGGTCATGCTAGACTCCGGTGTATAGACACTCGTCACCACGCCTATACACCGTACTCGATCAATTAGCAAATAGCATTTATGATACTCTAATCCTATTCCCTCAAGCCAAAGTTAGATCAAACACTTACCTCGGTCCGAAAATAGCAATCAAGCCTCTAACACCGCCTTTCCTCTAGAATTCGACTCCGAAACAATGATATCTAATCATAATTAATTCAATAATATCAAATGAGGCTCAACAACATAATCCCATAGCCTAGAAATGAATTTCCTACCATTCTTCCAAAAATAGCAAAATCCGACACCGGACCCACATGGTCCAAACTCGAGGCTCAGACCAAATTCCAATCACCCATAACCCCACGAGTTCAAATATATAATTTGTTTCAAGATCCGACCCCAAATTGAGGTTGAATCGCCCAAAATTTTCAAAAACCTAACTCTACCCAAAAGCCCTAATTTCTACCTTGATTTCATGTTCTTAAGCCTAGAATTTAGTGATTAGATGATAAAATAATGAGGAAACGATGTTGGGATTACTTACCCAACGAGTTGTGGAGGAAAGGGAACTTGAATTTCGTCTATGGAGGATTTGAGAGAGAGGTTCGTGTGAAGAAGATGGCAAAATCCCGTAATGGCTACTATTTTAGGCTTTTAAAATAGTTGGGCAAAATTGTTCATCGCGTTCGCGACACCCCGGTCGCGTTCGCGATGAATGAAAATGGGCAGGCATCGCGTTCGCGTGAAGGGGAAGGCGAACGCATAGAAGAAAATGCTGGGGGTCTGGGTAGGCTTATACGCGAACGCGAGGGAGGCTCACGAACGCGATGAAGGATAGTTGGGGTTCCAGATATTGGCCTATGCGTTCGCGAGACTGGTATGCGAACGCGAAGAAGGGGGGCAAGGGAAGCTATGCGAATGCGTGGCCTTTCACGCGAACGCGAAGAAGGCTGGGGTACAAGCCATCGCGAACGCAGGACAAGGTCGCGTTCGCGTTCGCGTAGAACAATAGACCTGTGCAGAAATTGCAGAAAATCTACTAACTTTACTAAGTGTAAAACACCCCGAACCACCTCCGAAACACTCCCGAGTGCTCGGGGCTCCCAACCAAACACACACACTAACTCAATATCATCCTACGAACTTGCTCGAGCGATCAAATCGCTAAAATAACATCAAAATCAAAGAATCAATCCCCAAAACTCATAATTTTTATTTCAAAGTTCATAAACCTTCAACTTTAGCTATTTAGGTCCGAAACACGTCAAACCACGTCCGATTTCGACCAAATTTCACAGGAAGCGCTTAACGCATATTTAAGACCTGTACCGGGCGTGGAAACCAAAATACGAGCCCGATACCTATATTTTCTAACTCAATTCCATTTCCATTTTTCCTTATTAATTTCAGAAACAATTTATCAGAAAAATTCTTTTACCGGGGTTCTGGACCTCGGATTTCGATTCCGGGCAAATGCCCGAGTCCCATATTTTTCTAGGGACCTCCCGGGACCGTCAGATCACGGGTCCGGGTCCGTTCACCCAAAATGTTGACCAAAGTCAACTATATCAATATTAATATCATAATTCACCAAATTTTTCACAGAATTCATATATTTTAACATAAAAATTTTCTGGCTTCGCGCCCGGAGTGCGCACGCAAATCGAGGCAACCAAAAGCAGAAGCGCGGAAAAAGGGAGAACCACGGTGATGACCCTTTGGGTCGTCACAAGTCTACTCCACTACTACATAACTGAATCAAGAAACTAAGATAGAGGGAGAATGCACTGGGCTGCGAATCGCCAAGCAGCTACCTAGTAAATCTCCGAAGACCTGCTGGAACTATCAACCCTCAGGAGCAAGACCTGTAGCGCCTGAATCTGCACACAGGGGTGCAGGGAGTAAAGTGAGTACTCCAACTTAGTGAGTAATAAAAATAAATGAAGACTGAGTAATATAAAATCACGTAAGGCACAACATTAAGCTAAAGGAGGCATAGCAAGAATCAATAAATATAATTAAGCAGTGAAATCTCATAAACATCCTTTAAACAGTTAAACAATATACAGGAAAAACAACTAAAAAGTAAACACATAATAACTGCCCCTCGGGCACAGTAACAACAGAATTAGCCCCTCGGGCAATATCACAGAACAATACAAGCCCCTCGGGCTATATCTCATATCACAATGGATACCCGCGCTCACTGGAGGTGTACAGACTCCGGGAGGGGCCCTTACGACCCAAGCGCAATATCAAGCCATCTCGTGGCATCATAAACAGGCTCTCGGCCTCATATTAATCTCAAGCCACCTTGTGGTGTACAATCCCAGGCCCTCGACCTCATTATCATAATCAGTATATCACTGCTGCAGCGTGCAGCCCGACCCAAAAGTATCCTCACAACACAGGCCCTCGGCCTTAATCAGTCAGAATATCATAAGCCCCTCGGGCATCAGTAAAACATGAAGCTCAGCTCAAAATATCTTTAAAATATTATTTTATGTGTTTAAAACCGAATAACATAGCCAAGTTTTGAAAATAGTGAAGATATAGCATGACTGAGCATCAATATGAAATCAACAGTGAGGAAAAATGTCATTTAAAATCCCCTAAGGGTTCAAACAGTTGGCACGAAGCCCAAACATGGCATTTAGCCCAAAGTATAATAATATCAAATAATTAGCTACCAAATATACAGAAAAAGAGTCATTCTGGATTGACTAAGTCACAATCCCCAACGGAGCACGACCCCACCCTTGTCATCTAGCATGTGCGTCACCTCAACACAGTCGAACGTTGTGTAATCTGGGGTTTCATACCCTCAGGACAACATTTAAAATCATTACTCACCTCAAGCCGGCCCGAAATCTAGCTTGCAATGCCTTTGCCCTTCGAATCGACTTCCGAGTGCTCCAAATCTACCAAGTTCAGATTTTTATCATCAAATTATGCTAAACGAATGAATTCCAATTGAAAAATATCGATTTTAAGCACAAAATCCGAAATCAGTCAAAACCCGACCCCCGGGCCAGCATCCCGGAACTGGGCAAACTTTATACCAAAATGTTCTTCATCATCTCACGAGTCCGTACATATAAAGAACTCGAAAATCGGAGTTCGTTTGGCCCCTTAAATCATCCCTAGAAGGTCTCATAATCTCAAGCCCTAACTCTACCTTTTCTACTGATTTTCATGAATTAAACACTGATATTTTGTTCCTTAATCACAAATAATCGAGTTTTAGGGTCCACAATCCTTACCTCAATGAAGAACAATGATTTCCTCTCTTCAAAAATCGCCTCAAAGCTCTTTCCCCGTTCAAATATGAAGAAAACCTCTGAAAATCGCAAAGGAGGAATTAATATATTCTGACCCAGGCATTTCCGCATCTGCGGTGCTTCAACTGCATCTGCGGATCCGCATTTGCGGTCAATGAGCCGCTTCTGCGGCTTTCACTTAACTCAGCCAAACCCGCATCTGCGATGCCAATTTCGCATCTGCGCCTTCGCAGGTGTGGTCCCCACAACCGCATCTGCGGTTCCTGCCTTCCCAGGCATTTTTCCGCTTCTGCGATCACCTTTTCCGCATCTGCGGTCCCCAATCCGCAGGTGCGGAAACACCTGAAGCAGCAAAAATCTGCAACTTCTCAAAACCTCAAACTCTTCCGTCAACCATCCGAAATCACCCCGAGGCCCCCGGGAGCTCAACCAACAGCACAAACATATCTCGTAACCTTATTCAAACTTGTACCATTCTTCAAAACACCTCAAACAACATCAAAATCACCAAAACTCATCAAATTCAAGCCTAAGGTTCTAAATTCTTCCGCATTCCACTTTTGATAAAAAAAATCCAACCAAACCACATCCAAACAACCTGAAATTTTACACGCACATCCCAAATGACATAACAAAGCTACTGCAACTTCCGGAATTCCATTCCGACCCCTATATCAAAATCTCACCTATCAACCGAAAAATGCCAAAAACTCAATTTTGCCAATTCAAGCCTAAATCTACTCCGGACCTCCAAAACATAAATCGATCACACTCTTAAGTCCCAAATCATCTCCCGAAGCTATCCGAACCATCGGAACTCACATCCGAGCCTTCTAACACATAAGTCAACATCTTGTTGTCTTTTCCAACTTAAGCCTTCTTAAGAGAGACTAAGTGTCTCAAACATTCTCAAAACCTTTCCGAACCCGAGCCAACCAACCCGATCACATATAAAACCAATAATTAAGGCAAATAGATGCAGAAATGGGGGAAACAGAGCGGTAACTCATGAGACGACCGGCCGGGTCGTCACATCCTCCCCCTCTTAAACAAATGTTCGTCCTCGAACGAGTCGAGAAACGTACCCGAAGCCTCGAATAGGTGAGGATATCTGCTCCGCATCTCCTGCTCAGTCTCCCAGGTAGCCTCCTCCACGGGCCGACCTCTCCACTGCACTTTCACAGAAGCTATATCTTTTGATCTCAACTTCCGAACCTGACGCTCCAAAATTGCTGCTGGCACTTTCACAAAATAATTTAGTTAATTCATATCCTAATCTTTTTTCAGTTAATTAATTTCATATCCTAAAATTTCAATTCATATCCTAAATTTTTAAGTTATAAACTAAAAGTTCAATTCATATCCAAAAAGTTTAATTCATACACTAAAATTTCAATTCATATCCAAAAGGTTCAATTCATCAATTAAAAGTCCAATTCATATCCTAAAATACTCAATTTATTAACTAAAAGTTCAATTTATAAACTAAAAGTTCAATTGATAAACTAAAAGTTCAATTCATACACTAAAATTTCAATTCATATCCAAAAGGTTCAATTCATAAATTAAAAGTCCAATTCATATCCTAAAATACTCAATTTATAAACTAAAAGTTCAATTTATAAACTAAACTTTCAATTTATAAACTAAAGTTCAATTCATATCCAAAAAGTTCAATTTATAAACTAAAAGTTCAATTCATATCCAAAAAGTTTAATTCATAAATTAAAAATTCAAATCATATTCTAAAATTACAATTTATAAACTACAAGTCCAATTCATAAACTAAAATTCCAATACATAAACTAAAAGTCCAATTCATATCCTAAAAGTTCAATTCATATCCTAAAATTTCAATTTATAAACTAAAAGTCCAATTCATATCCAAAAAGTTCAATTCATAAATTAAAGGTTCAAATCATATCCTAAAATTACAATTTATAAACTACAAGTCCAATTCATAAACTAAAATTCCAATACATAAACAAAAAGTCAATTCATATCCTAAAAGTTCAATTCATAAACTAAAATTCCAATTCATATCCTAAAATACTCAGTTTATAAACTAAAAGTTCAATTCATAAACTAAAAGTCCAATTCATATCCTAAAGGTTCAATTCATATCCTAAACCCTAGATTCTAACTAAACTATCAAGA
The DNA here is from genome assembly GCF_001879085.1 of Nicotiana attenuata. Classification (NCBI taxonomy): domain Eukaryota; kingdom Viridiplantae; phylum Streptophyta; class Magnoliopsida; order Solanales; family Solanaceae; genus Nicotiana; species Nicotiana attenuata. Next base: position 120,302 of record NW_017672938.1, read on the forward strand.
CAATACAAAGTATAATTGTGACGACCCGACCCGTCGTCTCATGAGTTACCGCCCCATTTCCCCCATTTTATGCTTCTTCATGTTTCATTATCGGTATTTGGTGTGTTAGAGTTGATTTGGGTTGGTTTTGGTAGGAAATGAGGCACTTAGTCTCTTTAAGGAAGGTTTAATTTGGAAAAGTCAACCGGATGTTGACTTATGAGTTCGAGGGCTCGGATGTAATTTTTGGTGATTCGGTTAGCTTCGGGGAGTGATTTGTGACTTAGGAGTGTGATCGGAAGTGATTTTGGAGGTCCGGTGTAGAATTAGGCTTGAATTGGCGAAGTTAGTATTTTGGCGATTTCCGGTTGATAAGTGAGATTTTGATCCGAGGGTCGGAATGGAGTTCCGAGAGTTGTAGTAGCTTCGTTAGGTGATTTGGGATGTGTGTGCAAAATTTCAGTTGATTCGGAGGTGTTTTGGTCGGGTTTTTGATCGAATGAAGTTTCGGAAGATTTGGATGAACTTAGGCTTGAATTTGATGTAATTTGATGGTTTAGGTGTTATTTGTGGTGTTTTGATGATTCGAGCAAGTTTGAATAAGGTGTTGGATCATGTTTGTGTTTTTGGTTGAGGTCCCGGGGGCCTCGGGGTGAGTTTGGATGGTTAAACGGAGAGTTTCAGAATTTTTGCATGGTTAAGGTCTGCTGGTATCTGGTATTTTTGCACCTGCGGTTATGGGACCGCAGGTGCGGTCACGCGGAAGCGGAGGTGAGTGTCACAGAAGCGGAAATGTTGGAGCTGGGTTGGACCGCAGATGCGGATAGGGAGCCGCACCTGCGGAGCCGCAGATGCGGCTGGATGACCGCAGATGTGGCCAGGGGCTTTAATTGAGATTTCCGCAGGAGCGGACGCTGCAAAAGCGAGATAGTGACCGCAGATGAGGTTTTGCCTGGGCAGATTTATTTAATTTCATCTTCGCGAATTTTTGAAGGGTTTCACATTTTTAACTCGGACTTGGAGAGATTTTGGCATTTTGAAGAGGGTTTCAAGGGCTTTGATCAGGTATGAACTCTTGGACTTAAAAACATGATTCTATGGTGTAAATACATGGATTACAGCTGAAAACTTAAGAAAATTAAAGGTCAAAATGGTGGTTTAGGGCTTGAACCTAAGAGAGCTTAAACTAGGGATTTGAGGGGTCAAATGGACTCCGATTCTTGTGATTTTGATATGTATAGACTCGTGGTGAGATAAGGAACCCGTTGGTGTAAGAATTTCTGAGTTTCGAGGAGTGGGCCCGGGGCTCGGGTTTTGCCAATTTCGGGATTTTTTATATTTTTCTATTGTTTTCGATTGGGTATTGTTCCTTTGGCATATTGTGACGTATTCGATGTGGTTTTGGTCAGACTCGACGCGCGTGGAGGCCGATTTGAGGGGCAAAGGCGTCGCGAGCTAGAGATTTCGCCGGTTCGAGGTGAGTAATGATTGTAAATGATATTCTGAGGGTTTGAAACCCCGGAATGCGCATCATAGTGCTATGTTGAGGTGACTTGCACGCTGGACAGCGAGCGTGGGGTAGAGCACCGTTGGGGATTACGACTTAGTCCATCCCGATTAATGATTTTACCACGTATTTGATTGAAATCAGTTTGCTATTATCATTATTTGGGCTGAATGCCATATTTGGGCTTCGTACCAATTATTTGAACCCTTCGGGGATTGTTGTTGATAAATCCTCACTGATTTAATTATATATATTTGAACTCAGTCATGTTATTTCCTACAGTTTTCAAAACTCAGCCATGTTCACTCAGTTTTAATACTCAAATGATATTTAAATGATGTTTTGGGCTGAGAAACACTGTTTTATTGTTGCCCGAGTGGCTTATGTGATTTTGTTGACTGAGTAAGGCCGAGGGCCTGTATTGTGAGGATACTTATGGATCAGGCTGCGTGCCGCAGCAGTGTTATACTGTTATTGATATGAGGCTGAGGGCCTAGTTTGATGCCATGAGATGGCTTGATATTGCGCTTGGGCCGTGAGGGGCCCCTCCCGGAGTCAGCACACCCCCAGTGAGCGCCGTCGACGTTAAATGGATCGGGCTGCACGCCGCAGCGGTACCGGTACTGTATGATGTGTTTACCTTATTTCATTGTCTGTCATTATATGCTATTTGTGCTACTTCTTGCAATATTTACCTGTTGCTCTGGTGTTTTCTGATAACCGAGTGTGGTGCCCGAGAGGCGGACTTCTGTGCTTATCTGCGCTATTCGTTTTGCATTCAATTGCATAATTGTTGAAAAAGTCATTTTCAAAAGAGGTTTTAAACTGAGCTAAGTTATTTCTAAAGGTTTTACAGCTTCACTGCTTTCTCTCAAAGGGCTTTTTCACTGCTCCTATATAGCATGATGGTTTGCTTTACGTGATTTCTTACTGCTCAGTTGTTATTTACCCTTATTACTCACTGAGTTGGAGTACTCACTTTACTCCCTGCACCTCGCGTGCAGATGCAACACGAGGACTTCCCAGGGGGTCACCCATCCTAGTACTACTCTCGCCCAAGCACGCTTAACATATGAGTTCTGATGGGATCCGGTGCGTTAGTGCTGGTATGATCGCATCCGACATTCCTTGCACTCTAAATTCCCTTATTACCTTTCCTCCTTCCGCACTAAATTTTATATATATATATATATATATGTGTGTGTGTGTGTGTGTGTGTGTGTGTGTGTGTGTGTGTGTGTGTGTGTATAACATGTTAGAGTATAACACGTTTCGTTGTACTACTTTAACTACATATATAGCATGTTAGAGTATATTTTAGTGTATTCATCCCTTGTATTACAAAAGTGTTAACGGATTACATTTATATTATTTAGATAGTAAATACAAAAGTGATTTTTAATTTTGACCAATGTTGACCTGAAAAGAGACCAACTTTGGTCGCTAATTATCCAGAATTAAAAAATAGTGACCAACGTTGGTCGCTAATTTTAAATAAGATTTATTTATATTTTATAAAATATTTTAAATAATAATATAATTATTAAATGTTAGAACTAGGTCCCGAATTAGCGACCAAAGTTGGCCGCTACTTGCTTACCCTTTCATAACCGACCAACTTTTGGTCGCCAATTTTAAATATAATTTATGTATATTTTATAAAATATTTTAAACAATAATATAATTATTAAAACATTATAACTGGGTCCCACATTAGCGATCAAAGTTGGTCGCTAATTTCAATATTTCTTTGACCGAGCAAGTCTGGCCAGCCCAGTCAACATGTTGACCACTTTACCGACCAAAAAGCGACCAACCTTGGTCGGTAAATTATTTAAAATAATTATTTAATAATTTTCTCCATATTAGCGACCAACGTTGGTCACTTTTTTTGACCAACCAACTGTGGTCGCAAAATTTTGGTCGCTTTTTGCCGAATTTCTAGTAGTGCCGTGCATGCACCAATAATGCATTCTACTTGCTTATGAAAAACAATCACAAAAAAAAGAAGGTGAAATACATAAACGGCCCTTTTAAATTGTCCCTAACGATGAATTGAACACCTTAACTGAGGCCATTTTCATTTAAATATTTCAAGTGACAACAAAGTGCACACAATAAATACCCGACCTAGTCTGCCCCTGTCGCGTACTTTGTTTTATACTGGGAAGAATTAATCCGAAACCTTGGGCAAACTATAAGGGGATTAAATTCCTTAAGGACACACAAAAAACTTCTGGGCTCGAATTATTTTCTGTTTTTGTTTATTGCACTAACATTTTAGCACTAACAAGCAGAAACAGAAAGCTTCCTCCAGGACCCTTCCCTTTACCATAATCGGAAACCTTCACTTTCCAGGCAATCAACCTCATAATTCCCTTGCCAAACTAGTCAGTTTTCATGGTCCAAATTGTTATGTCGAGGAAGAGGTAAAACCCAAAAATAAAGAAGATAAAGAACACCAAATTTTAACGTGAAAAACCTTCAAATCGAAGGTAAAAACCACTGGATCACAAAGATTCAAAAAGCTCCACTATAACAATAAGAGGGTTACAAAAGTTCTCCAAATTGGTTACACAACAAGTGCCAAACACCGAGCAACTATAGCAATAAGAGCAACACCAAATCATTTGAAGAAAGAGGAGAATCCACAAAAATAAAACTGCTGTTCGAGGATCGAAATCAGATGCTATGAGCCCCCAAATCCGGTCTCGACCGGTCAAATCAAACACCAGGACGTTACGAACAATCAGTCAAAATTTCAGCCCGATCCAACGGTTAACGAATCGGAAAATAAGATTTGAAGTTGGCTGATCGGAATAAAAATCTGCAGCAAAACAAATACTTTTCTTCTCTCTTCTCTCTTGATGAAAGCTCTCTCAAAAACCACTCTTATGTGTTTAAGTCTTTCAAAGACTTGTATCAATGAGCATAGAATAATTCTCCAAGGTTGTCCTATTTATAGATCATGAGTGGTACTTTCTCTTAAAGCCAATACTCACTCAAAATAGGAATAAACACCGAATCCAATTCCGAATAGGAATGGAAACAAAAGAGAATAGGATTAGGCCATCCCCTTTGGCCGGACAACATGGGCATGTGCCTAACAAACTCCCCCTCCAGCCAAGGGGCAAAATGTGTCTTCAAGTAGAGGAACTATTCACAGGCTTCATGCCTGCCAATTTTGTCACGATCCAAAATCCACTAAGAGTCGTGATGGCGCCGGACATCGTTGTCAGGCAAGCCAACCACAAATGCCTAATTAAATTCTCATTAAAATAATTGTGAAAACTCTGGATTTCCTTCAAATTTTACTAGTAAAAGATACATATTTCAAATTAAATATAAATGTCAAGAAGTCAATACAAAATACTCCATAATCACCCCAGAACCCAGTGTCACAAGTGCATGAGCGTTTACTAGGGAATGAAATAAAATACAGTAACTGTCCAGAATAAAAAGTGGATAGGAATGAAAATACAGCACAATACTCTGAAGGAGACTATACTGGCTGCGGGTCGCCTCGAGAAATGCAGCTCACCTAGTCTCCATATCATCCATGCTGCTACGCCCAGTAGGCCGCTAAGAATACCTGTACCTGTGCAACAAAATGCACAGCAAGTGTAGCATGAGTACGAAAACAACGTGTACTTAGTAAGTATCCTGCCTAATCTCGAAGAAATAGAGACGAGAGGTCGACTTCGACACTTACTAGTGGTCCAATAATGATAAATCGATGAATCAATGATTGTAATTCAATAAAGTGAAGCAAGTAAGCAATTCTTTCTTTTATAGGGAAATCCCAAATCCCTTTTTCATCATTTATACATTTATTCTCAAATCAGGGAGTGACAATATCAACTTCAATAAATTTTAAGGCAAGCAATACAAGCATGCGCAACTCATGTCGAGGTCGTACGGCCCGATCCAACAATATTTAAAATGTGCATTGCCAGAGGGTCGAATGGCTCGAACCATAGATGCATCTATTACCCCGCTCGCGAATCATACATGCGACGCTGTCAAATACAAACAAACAATCACCCTGCTTGCGAATCATACATGCGACGCAGGTACACATAGAAACACATATTCAAACAGTCAATCAAGACTTCATCTAGGAAACAATTGTTCAAGGAGGTGTACATTTCTCTTTTACAAGTCAAGAAAATGAAGTTTAACTCTTTTAGAAAAATCATTTGCCACTTCGATATGATTCAAGCAAATTAAACCATCAATAAAGTTGCAATTATTACAAATAAGCATGCTTCTGGGTCCTAGACTACCCGGAAATGGCATAATAGTAGCTACGCACGGACTCTCGTCACCTCGTGCGTACGTAGCCCCCCACAAATAGCAGCACATACGTTCAATTAATTTACCTATGGGGACAATTCCCTCTCACAAGGTTAGAAAAGAGACTCACCTCGCTCCGAAGATCCGTAACCAGCATTCCACGCCCTTCCGAAGACTATAATCGATGCACAATGCTCCCAAAACAAGCCAATAATTATGTAAATCCATTAATATATGATCAATTACTCATAATAATCCAATTTATAATAATTCCTAACCCCGATCAAAAAGTTGAAAAAATTTCCCTCGGGCCCACGTGCCCGGATTCCGAAATTTTTCGAAGATAAAGTTTACCCATGAACTCACGAACTCAAATATATAATTTTCTCTTAATTCCATGTCCAAAATCGTGGCAAAAATCCAAAATATAAGTTTCTAGGCCTCCTACCAAAAACCCACAATTTCTACCAAATTTTCATGCTCAAATCCGTATATAATCCAAGTATTAACTCAAAACAAGTAGAATCCACTTACCTCATGCTTGGTGGCGAAAATGGCACCTCAAAGTTGCTCCAAAGTCGGCTCCAATAGAAGAAATGGGGTCGAAATGAACCCAACCCCCGATTTAAAAGAACTCACTGCCTCCAGCATTTCCGCACCTGCAGTCACTTGACCGCTTCTGCGGTTCCACAGGTGTGACCCACTACCTGCTTCTACGGTTTCTCACCAGGCTACCCTTTCCGCTTCTGCGCCTAAACCACCGTAGGTACGGTCCCGCTTCTGCGGCTGCCTGACCGCATCTGCGGTCTCTTCACTTCAAGCCCAGCACCGCATCTGCGTCCTTCCTAGCCGCTTCTACGGCTCCGCACCTGTGGCCAAAACCTCGCAAGTGCGGTTACACCAGATATCAACTGCTTCAACTATTCTTCCCAACTCCAATTCAATTCGTTAACCAGCCGGAATCTACCAGAGGCCCCCGGGACCCCAACCAATCATGCCAACCAGTCCCAAAACATAATGCAGACCTGTTCGAGGCCTCAAATCACATCAAACAACGCCGAATTCACGAATCACACCCCAATCCGGACTTTATGAACTTTAGAACTTCAAACTTCTACATTCGATGCCAAAACCTATCAAATCATGTCCGATTGACCCCAAATTTTGCATACAAGTCATATTTGACATTACGGACCTGCTCTAACTTTCGGAATTGGAATCCGACCCTGATATCAAAAAGTCCACTTTCGGTCAAACTTCTCAAAAACTTGAAATTTCTATCTTTAGCCAAATGACTCCAAAATGACCCACGGACCTCCGAATTCACTTCCGATCGCGCTCCCAATACCAGAATCACTATACGGAGCTATTCCAAGACTCGGAAGCCCAAACGGACATTGATAACACTAAAATGTACTTCAACCCAAACTTATGAAATTCCTCCAAAATGCTAACTTCCACATTAGGTGCTGAAATGTTCCCGGGTCTTCCGAAACCCGATCCGGACATACGCCCATGTCCGAAATCATCATACGAACCTGCTGGAACCTTCGAGTCTCGATTCCGAGGTTGTTTACTCAAAAATCCAATCTTAGTCGATTCTTTCAACTCAAAGCTTCCGAAATGAGAATTCTCTTTCCAAATCAACTCCGAACTTCCTGGAATTCAATTCCGACCATGCGTACAAGTCATAATACCTGAAATGAAGGTGCTCATGGCTGCAAACTGCTGGATGACGCGCTAGAGATCAAAATGACCGGTCGGATTGTTACATTCTCTCCCACGTAAACATACGTTCATCCTCGAACATGCTAAGAACTGTGCTGGAGTTGTCTGAAATCACAGTTAAACACCTAGTGCACTTACCCGTGCTACCACAACTTAGTTGATCACATTAGCTCGAGCAAATCCGAAGATATTCTCTTTTATTCAAGGAAATGAGCCTTAGAGCTCAGTTTCAACATCCGAAATTCTCAGCCAGGCCTGCTTTCAACATACGAACACCGTATCAATCTCCACATGATGCACCGATACAAGATTACATACTTTTGCTGAATTCACACTATGCACCACGTCATTCACAGGACTATAATAGCATTCCCTGACCATAATAGCCGACTTTCTCCCATTCTGGTGCTCACAATGCACCTCAGGATACATTTAAGTCTTGTTCCAACTCTTTCAATACTGCCACGACGGAAGAGACATGTAGAGATTTATAACCAACTGCCGGGTCAACAAATCATTGAGTATATACTTCTGACAAGAACATTGCCTCATTCTGAACCAAATAGTAGTCTTTGCTCTTTAATATACTTCATACAATCCGATTGCACTGATCCTAGATCCAATAACCTTATCTTACTCTGTACGGACTGCTCAAACAACAAGTCACCCCTGACATGACCAAAAGTCTCACATGATGCCACAACGTGCCAATAGGCTACCAACTCGGACGCGATACATAACGAAAATGAACTCTGGAAGGGACTACTCAGGTCACATAGCTAACATGAACTGACCTCCAAAAATGGAAACAAAACACACAGATTGGAATATAAGGGACTGTAATTATCATCACACTGTTGCGGCGTGCAACCCGATCCAAACAACATACCCATGGCGGCGAGCCACCCGATCCACACATAAAATTCACATAAGGAGATACACATCGAGCTCAATTGCTCATTACAACACAATACCGAATATCGGTCACAGGCACGCTAAGTGCATAATACAATCCCTAAGGGGACATATAGCGCCATAAGCTAACAAACTCAAGCACAACTGAGGTACGATATATGTTCTAAAACTAAAGAGCCATACTGCTCACATAACACCATCGCTACGCGGAACCTCAAGACATAAGAAATTACCAAGCCGTCTTGCAACTCAAACGGCCCAATAAAGCATTACATGAGATAGCCGATGACGCATTAACATTCAACGTCCGAATACTCCTCCATAAGGAGGGCTATGCTGAAATGAACACATTCGGCCTAGTATAGAGCCCATATTCATATTTAAATCCATCCACAGACCTCAAGAAGATTCTGATCGTACCGAACTAGGCCAATAATCCTTTCTAGGTCCATAATAACCCCTTCTTCCCATAACACACAAGAATAACCATCATAACCGAAGAAATCCTCCACGGTCCATGACCCAATAAACCGAGTGCCCTCCAGGCATAAATTCTCAAATTAACAATATCACCACAATCTTCATACGTGGTTTCATCCTTCAATCAATCAAGTGACTACATGCCACACTTATACAATCTTCTCGTGGAACATGCTCCCACGACCTTCCGTAACAGATAACAAGTCTGTACATCCATACCACCGGTCGCAATAACGCTGAGAAGCGATCAAGAATCCTTAACCAGAATGCGAAGCCTTTCTCACAAACCACCGATCTCAGGCGACGCTGAAGACAATACCAGCTTATTCTAATCATTCAAACCCCTTTCATGCTCATCCGAGATCATGACATCCTTGTCAACACCAGACCGCAACCTTGATCCTCACTCTCATATTCCATACAGCTCACTGCGCCTTAATAAGTCAGCATGCTTTAGTACAGGAATTTCATCACTACTCCTGAACCACTAACATGGTAAACACTTCCTCATATGGAAATTTTTTATTCAACTCATTCCAAGAGAACCTTAGCAACACACGAGTGAATTCTCACAACCGTAGAAGATGCAATTCTTCAAGTAGTGGCCTAAGCCACCAATATGCCAATTCAATCATGGCTAGCCAATCCAACCCTTCCAATTTATCCTTAATTGCCATAAAATAATAATAACTTCATTCAACACATAACGCACTCAACCCGAGTGGCCTTGTAACACGAGACCATGTTGTCTCAAATCCCACGAACCATCTCATACCTTCTTTGTGCACATATTCGCATCTCGACTGGAACATCCATTCTGATAATTCCTCTACGAATCCGAAGTCTTTTTCTCTTTTTCCTCCCAATGCTACACTGCAAGTCAAAACATCATAGAGCATTCTGAGCCTCTTATCATAAGCTGCTTCACAAGCCCGATTGCTTTTCCCCCGCCCGGAATAAAATACCGAATCTCTAAATCATGCACTTAGTAGACCTCCCCTCAAGTCATTCACTGCCCCGATATGTAGGCAAGCATCCTACCATCATGTCAATTTTATGCGACAACCGTTCATAAGCATCATGGCAACTGGTTCCTAGCCTCAGAGCTCTCAGAAGTACGACTACTAAGCTGAAACGATAGAATATCCTTCCACAAAGTGACGACAATAGTCAAATCAACCCCGCCGAGAAAAGCATCTCGTACCTCCTCTGTAGTACCTTTAAAATTTCTAAATTCCTATTTTATAATAAGCGCTCCACGTCGCACAAGATTGAATAGGAAGGAAATAAAGGCATAAGCCTCAAAGGAATCAAATCGCACGATGAGGAAATCAAGAAGGGAAGTGCTCCTAACAGCCCTATAGCCTCCCGAAGATAAGTACAGACGTCTCTGTACCGATCCACGAGACTCTACTAGACTTGCTCATGACTCGTGAGACCTAAGGGAACCTAGTGTTCTGATACCATGTTGTCACGACCCAAAATCCACTAAGATCGTGATGGCGCCTGACACAGTTGTCAGGCAAGCTAACCACAAATGCTTAATTAAATTCTCATTAAAATAATTGTGAAAACTCTGGATTTCCTTCAAATATTACTAGTAAAAGATACTCATTTCAAATTAAATATAGATGTCAAGAAGTCAATACAAAATACTCCATAATCATCCCAGAACCCGGTGTTAAAAGTGCATGAGCGTTTACTAGGGAATGAAATAAAATACAGTAACTGCCCAGAGTACAAAGTGGACAGGAATGAAAATACAGCACAATACTCTGAAGGAGACTATACTGGCTGCGGGTCGCCTCGAGAAATGCAGCCCACCTAGTCTCTGTATCATCCATGCTGCCACGCCCAGTAGGCCGCTAAGAATACATGTACCTGTGCAAAAAAATGCACAGCAAGTGTAGCATGAGTACGAAAACAACGTGTACTCAGTAAGTATCCCGCCTAATCTCGAAAAAGTAGAGACGAGAGGTCGACTTCGACACTTATTAGTGGTCCAATAATGATAAATCAATAAATCGATGATTGTAATTCAATAAAGTGAGGCAAGTAAGCAATTCTTTCTTTTATAGAGAAATCCCAAATCCCTTTTCCATCATTCATACATTTATCCTCAAATCAGGGAGTGAATATATCAACTTCAACGAATTTCAAGGCAAGCAATACAAGCACGCGCAACTCATGCCGAGGTCGTACGACCTGATCCAACAATATTTAAAGTGTGCACTGCCAGAGGGTCGAATGGCGCGAACCATAGATGCATCTATTACCCCGCTCGCGAATCATACATGCAACGCGATCAAATACAAACAAACAATCACCCGGCTTGCGAATCATACATGCGACGCAGGTACACATAGAAACACATATTCAAACAGTCAATCAAGACTTCATCTAGGAAACAATTGTACAAGGAGGTGTACATTTCTCTTTTACAAGTCAAGAAAATGAAGTTTAACTCTTTTAGAAAAATCATTTGCCACTTCGATATGATTCAAGCAAATTAAACCATCAATAAAGTTGCAATTATTACAAATAAGCATGCTTCTGGGTGCTAGACTACCCAGACACGGCATAATAGTAGATATGCACGGACTCTCATCACCTCGTGCGTGCGTAGCCCCCACAAATAGCAGCACATATGTTCAATTAATTCACCTATGGGGACAATTCCCTCTCACAAGGTTAGAAAGGAGACTCACCTCGCTCCGAAGATCCGTAACCGGCATTCCACGCCCTTCCGAAGACTCGAATCGATGCATAATGCTCCCAAAACTAGACAATAAATATGTAAATCCATTAATATATGATCAATTACTCATAATAATCCAATTTTTAACAATTCCTAATCCCGATCGAAAAGTTAACAAAATTGCCCTCGAGCCCACGTGCCTGGATTCTGTTATTTTATGAAGATAAAGTTTACCCATGAACTCACGAACTCAAACATATGATTTTATCTTAATTCCATGCCCAAAATCGTGGCAAAAATCCAAAATATAAGTTTCTAGGCCTCCTACAAAAACCCACAATTTCTACCAAATTTTCATGCTCAAATCCGTATATAATCCAAGTATTAACTCAAAACTAGTAGAATCCACTTACCTCACGCTTGGTGGCAAAAATGGCACCTCAAAGTTGCTCCAAAGTCGGCTCCAATGGAAGAAATGGGGTTGAAATGGACCCAGACCCCGATTTAAAAGAACTCACTGCCTCCAGCATTTCCGCACCTGCGGTCACTTGACCGCTTATGCGGTTCCGCAGGTGCGACCCACTACCTGTTTCTGCGGTTTCTCACCAGGCTCCTTTTCCGCTTCTGCGCCTAAACCACCGCAGGTACGGTCCCGCTTCTGTGGCTGCCTGACCGCATCTGCGGTCTCTTTACTTCATGCCCAGCACCGCATCTGCGTCCTTCTTAGCCGCTTCTACGGCTCCGCACCTGCGGCCAAAACCTCGCAGGTGCTGTTACACCAGATATCAGCTGGTTTAGCTATTCTTCCCAACTCCAATTCAATCCGTTAACCACCCGGAATCTACCCGAGGCACTCGGGACCCCAACCAATCATGCCAACCAGTCCCAAAACATAATGCGGACCTGCTCGAGGCCTCAAATCACATCAAACAATGCCGAATTCACGAATCACACCCCAATCTGGACTTTATGAACTTTAGAACTTCAAACTTCTACATTCGATGCCAAAACCTATTAAAGCACGTCCGATTGACCCAAAATTTTGCTCACAAGTCGTATTTGACATTACAGACCTGCTCCAACTTCCAGAATAGGAATCCGACCCCGATATCAAAAAGTCCACTTCCGATCAAACTTCCCAAAAACCTTCAAATTTCTATCTTTAGCTAAATGACTCTAAAATGACTCGTGGACCTCCGAATTCACTTCCAATCGCGCTCCCAATACCAGAATCACCATACGGAGCTATTCCCAGACATGGAAGCCTAAACGGACATTGATAACACTGAAATTCACTTCAACCCAAACTTATGAAATTCCTCCAAAATGCTAACTTCCACATTAGGTGCCGAAACGTTCCCGGGTCTTTCGAAACCCGATCCTGGCATATGCCCAAGTCTGAAATCATCATACAAACCTGCTGGAATCTTCGAATCCCGATTCCAAGGTCGTTTACTGAAAAATCCAATCTTAGTCCATTCTTTCAACTTAAAGCTTCCGAAAGAGAATTCTCTTTCTAAATCAACTTCGAACTTCCCGGAATTCAATTCCGACCATGCGTACAAGTCATAATACCTGTAATGAAGCTGCTCATGGCCGCAAACTACTGAACGTCGCGCTAGAGCTCAAAACGACCGGTCGGGTCGTTACAAATTTTCTGCAAAACGCATGCTTACCAGCAAGCTTAACTACGAAGTCCTCGGGCTGCTCCATATAAATCTCCTCATCTAAATCACCATGATGAAAAGCAGTCTTGACATCCATGTGCTCAACTTCTAAATCTAGACTTGCGGCTAAGCCTAGAACCACACCATTAGAAGACATCTTCACAACAGGGGAGAAAATTTCATCAAAGTCAACTCCTTTCTTCTGGCCAAAACCTTTAACAACTAACCTCGCCTTGTACCTAGGCGCAGAGGTATTGTTATCGTGCTTTATTCTGAATATCCATTTGTTAGATAAATCTCTATTACCTTTCGGCAATTTCACTAACTTATATGTGCCATTCTCATAGAGTGACTTCATCTCATCTTCCATGGTTTCGATCCACTGATCTTTATGAGTATCTTGCATGGCTTCATCATAATTCTTAGGTTCTCCCATGTCAGTCAAAAGTATATACTCATCAGGAGGATAGAGCATGGATTTTTGCTTCTCCCTTGTAGATCTTCTAAGATAGGTTTCAGGAGTATTCGAAGTAGTTACTTGAGGAGGAATTGGTTGTTGATCAACCACAACTTCATCAACCGAAGCATCCATAACATCTACACCATGATGATCACTTTGATCTTGGTCACTATCTCCATCATTGTCTTGGGTTCCTTCATGTGCAATAGGTGCATTAGCATTAGAAACTGGATCACTATCAACTAAGCTCTCATTACTCTGAGAATCTATCTTCTTAGCTTTGTCAATATCTTCAATAGTCTGATCTTCAAAAGAATATTTCATCACGTCTTCTAATAAGTTTACTGTCAACTGGATCATAAAAACGATATCCAAACTCATCTTGACCATAACCGATAAAGATGCACTGCTTAGTTTTGACGTCCAGTTTCGATCTCTCATCTTTAGGAACATGCACACAATCTTTACATCCAAAAATTCTCAGGTGATCATAAGAAACATCTTTGGCAAACCAAACTCTGTCTGGGACATCACCATCCAAAGCAACAGTAGGAGATAAATTGATAACATAGGCAACAGTATTAAGTGCTTCCGCCCAAAATGTATTTGGAAGTTTAGCTTCTGAAAGCAAGCATCTAACTCTCTCAACTAGAGTTCTATTCATCCTCTCTGCCAAACTATTCAATTGAGGCGTCTTGGGCAGAGTTTTTTGATGACGAATTCTTTGTAACTTGCAATAGTTATCAAAGGGACCACAATATTCACCACCATTGTCAGTGCGAATACATTTTAATTTCTTCCCCGTCTGTCTCTTAGCTAAGGCCTGAAATTCCTTAAACACGCCAAGTGCTTGATCTTTAGATTTCAAAGGATACACCCAAATTTTACGAGAATGATCATCAATGAAGGTCACAAAGTAAAATACACCACCTTTTGATTTTACTTTAAAAGGACCACATAAATCAGAGTGTACTAGCTCCAATAAATCAGGCTTTCTCGAGGGATGATGGCTATGAAAGGAAACTCTTTTCTATTTGCAAGCTAAACAACGGATACACCTTTTTAGCTTTGCTTGTTTCACTCCAGAAAGCAAACTTTTCTTAGCCAAACACGTAATGCCTCTATCGCTCATATGACTCAATCTTCTGTGCCACAATTCTGATAAAGTATCACCTTCCACCAGATTTATTGAGTCATTAAGAATAGAGCCCTGTGTCACATATAAATAACCAGACTTGACTCCGTGAGCCACTACTAACGAGCCCTTAGTGAGCTTCCATTGGCCATTAAAGAGGGCATTATGGTAACCTTCATCGTCTAATCTTCCCGCGGAGATCAAATTGAAAGGAAAGTCTGGAGCATGCTTGACATCTTGAAGAACTAACGTTGAACCGTTATTAGTTTTCAAACAAACTGTGCCAACACCAAACACCTTAACATCACTGGCATTGCCCATCTTTAACACTCCAGAATCAACAGGAGTATAAGATGAGAAAAAAAACTTTTCTTGGTGTGACATGTGAGGTAGCTCCAGAATCTACTATCCAGCTCGTCTCATGGGATACCAAATTGATGACGTTTTCATCATAAGCAAAAAGAAGGTCATCTCGAACAATAGCAGCAACATTTTTCTCGTTATTTTCAACTTTCTTTCCTTCTCTACTGTCTTGCAACAATTTGCGGCAAAACCTTTTGATATGTCCTTTCTTGCCATAGTGGTTGCATGTGATATTATGGTATTTGGACCTTGACTTACTTCTATTTTTACCTCTATTCCACGAGCCTCTTGTTCTATCTCTCCCCCGATCTTCTGTAACCAAGATATCTGCTTGTGAGGACGAACCCTGAGATTTTCTCCTTACTTCCTCGTTCAACACACCACTCTTGGCATATTCCATGGTCACCTTACCTCCAGGGGCTGAATTTTTCAAAGAAACACGAAGAGTTTCCCAAGAGTCTGGCAGAGTATTAAGAAGCCAAAGTCCTTGTATCTCATCATCAAAATTAATTCCCATTCCAGACAGCTGATCAAGGACACCCTGACACCGAATAAGCTCGAGGAAACCTTGTTAGACCGGATAACAGAAGGCCAAAATGTCCGTAACCGGTTTGGTATCACGGCAGAAATCTCGGCACGTATCAATGAGAAACCGGCTAATTAGCAAATCATGTGATTTTCTACCTTTTATAGAATTGTACCTAAAGTAGGGCTCCCCTACTATATAAAGTGGGTCTGATTCTTTATAAAAGACATTGTAACATCCGCAGAGAAGCAATATACTGTTAATTTCTCTTTAAATTCTATTACAACTGTGTCTTAACTGTGATCGAAGCGCATCCTGTTCAAGGGACCCTCCTCCCAAGGCTGTTACTGTCTAATTCGTGTGGCTTGAATTCATTTTATCATACTTTATTTACAATTTCAATTAAACTTGTTACTTTGTGTCAATTTAATCCACGTATCCGCAACACCACTATAAATTCAATTGTTATCCGATTTTGAGGGTAAACAGTTTGGCGCCCACCGTGGGGCTAAGGATAATAGTGGTTATTTGATACAAATTTTCATAACACACATTATTTTACACTTGTTCTTTGAGGTGTCTTTGATTTCAGGATAAAAATGTCGAACTCCTAATCAGCACCCCTGCATATTGACAATGAGTTCGGCCACCATGACAAAAACGAGAACGTAGCGCCCGGAACGACGTGTCCCTGGCCGATCTCGACGGAGTCCCAGCCGCAGATCCCATCGACGTGAGCTCGCATGTCGCCATCGATGCAAATCTGCCCGCCGATCATGAGGGAAGCGTCCGTAGAGATGTTTGATTGGTCGCACAAAGCACACACGGTAGCGAGGATGACGGAATCAACCTGCGGGTGATCTTCGAAATGTTATAGGCTCAACAAGCGGCGATAGCCCAACTCTGAAACCAGAGCCGCCCGCCAAGTAGGATTGAGCCCGAGCCATCTCGGGAAGTCGTTCACATAGCTGAACCGGCCTCAAGGAGATCGAAGGAGAAGGAATCGGGGACCAATCCGGTAATTATGAAGATACTCTAGGAACTGACAAAACGGATTGAGTCGGGAGAGAAAAGGATCGAGAAACGACAAGAAGGTGGAAACCTACAATTCTAAGGTCGATCAAATCCCAAGAGCGCTGCCGATACTGAAAGGCCGGGACTCCAAGAAGTTCATGAAAAAACCTTTTCCTGCGAGCGCGGCTCCCAAGATGATCCCTAAGAAGTTCCGCATGCCCGAGATTCCTAAATACAATGGAACGATCGACCCGAATGAGCATGTTACCTCCTACACGGTGCCATCAAAGGGCATGACTTGGAAGATGATGAGATCTGTGGCCCAAGTAAAGGTTAGTTTTGAAGATTGACAAAGGAAGCTCAGGCATGAACCAGGTCCATCCCTTTTGGTGCATAGAAATGGGCAGATTCGAGCATGTGGGATGCACGTGAAGGAGATAAGGTTAATGTGGTATATGTGATATCTCCTGATCGAAAAGGTTGCATAATTGATAAGGAGAAGGACTCCTTATTCAAAGAGAACACCGTCCAAGATAGGGAATGAGTTAGAAGTTGAGATCAACTAGAACTCTTCCACCAAGGAAGAGTATCATTAGAACTCTAGTTATTTCTTCATCTACTAACTCTATATATTGCAGGATATTCTCAGTTTACAGGTAATACACAAACGCAAAAGTTAAACAAGAATTGAGAGCAAAATAGCAAGGAATTTTGCAAGGTGTGAGATTTAAGAGTGCAAACCTGAAGCTACATGAACCGGATAGAAGAACTAGTTCCAAGTGTCTATCTTTTATTCTAGTTCAATTGTAGTAGGTGTTTTCATATTGTACCTTTCAGCTTTATCTAGAAGCAATTGTAATAGGTACTTTGAGTATTCAAGTTAGAGTTAACTTGAAGTTGTTGCAACAGTTAGAGGATGGTTGCCACAACAAGATTAGAGTTAATCCTAGGTTTACAAAAGTATTTTGTAAATGCAGTTTTTGGCTCAGTAATTTAGTGAAGAGTTTGGGAAAATCCTACTAGGAAGTTGGTCGTGGTTTTTTCACCTTTTGAGCCAGGTGTTTTCCACATAAAATACCTATGTTCTTTACTTTCTGCATTTACTATTTTTGCAATAGTAGGTTAAGGAACACTAAGAAGAACTAGGAGGGTGTTTGGATGGGCTTAAAAGCTGGTCAAACCAGTTTTTAAGCACTTTTTTATGGGATGGAGTGTTTGGATAAAAAAAAAGGCTGCTTAAAAAAAGCAAAAAAGTGCTTAAAAAAAGCTAAAAGCAACAAGTTGGTCTACCCCAACTTTTTTTATTTTGGCTTAAAAGCCATTTTGGTTTGACCAGTGAAATTACGCTCCTGTCCCTTATAAGTTTTTATAATACCAAAATTACCCTCCGTCAAAGAAACCCTAGATCATCGTGTTTCTCCTATTTTCTTCAGTTTGAACTTTGAAGACTGCGGTCTCCTTTCATCCTCATCGATCTCTGCTTCATCTTTAAATTTTCTGCGCTTTTCTTCAAGCAATTCGGTGGAAAATCAGTTATCGTTGTAAGTTCTTCTCGATCCTTATTGTATATTTTTGTTTAAATTGGATTCTGATATCTTGTGTTCTTCACAATATTGAAGTATCTTTCAGTTTCAAGTTACCACAAAATCTTTAGTCACAGTTTCCATGTTGTGTTTTATTCGCCAAAACTTACAATCCCATCTTTATGACTCTAAATTGGCACTTCTCTTTTTATGTGTTTCCATTTACACAAACTTTAATTTTATCTTGGTGGTTATAATTATCAAGAAAAGTCCCCAGCTATTAGCCGTTGGCTTCTAAAGCTATTGTCACAGTGTAGAAAAATAAACTTCAGTGGTTCTTCAGCTCAAGTCCAACCACACATAGTTCCTGATACAGCTTGCCATAATTTGATGTATGTCCACAAAAAATTTAAAAAATAAGTAAAAGGATATGCAAATGACTAACATCTATTTCCCAAAACAGAAATAGAATTAAGAGATGCTCTGTGCTTTTGATAGTTCTCAAGCATGACATATTCAGAGCTTTGAAGGGCACATATTACCAGGCAATCGTTAATCTTTATTTAGCTGTTTGTTTCTTATAGGTATTAATGTAGTAGAAAGTTGTAACAATACTGTACCTTTTCCACTCTTATCAAGTTTGGTGGCTTATGATTTGAATAATATTTATCCTTGAATCATTAGAACGGTAAGAGTTCCAGCTTAGTTTATGATGAGTGTTGTAGTGCAAGGTTGTAGTTCAGTGACTGTGTACTTAAGTTTCTTCATGTGAGTGTTGGCATAGGATGGTTATAAAGTGGAAACAATACCATTTATGTGTAAACTTTATTATAGTTTTATGTATTTAGATGTTGTGATTGTATGAACTTAAACTTTAATTAAAATTTAAAATTTTGTTTAGTTAAGTCTTACTATTAGTTAAGTCTTCGAAGGTAACTATTTATAGTTAAATAGTTAAA
>NW_017672938.1:139601-153880 GCF_001879085.1 Nicotiana attenuata
ACGAGTTCTGTAAGAAGACGGGAAAAGACTATGATAAAAAAACATTGGGATTACATGAAAGGAGAATGGACATTTTTTAAGCAGTTGATGAGAGGGGAGATGGGGTTAGGATGGGATGCCACGAAAAATACGATTATGGCAGATGATGATTGGTGGGAGCGAAAAATTAAGGTACATCTCTCATATTATCATATGTGTAATTTTTTTTTGTCATTGTTAATTTTATCAGTTTGATTAAAGTAGTTTTTATTTTCTTTTTACAGGAGAATGCAAAATATAAGAAATTTAGGAACAAAGATCTTTCGCTCATATGGTTTCGCTACGATGCACTGTTTGCTGATGTTGTTGCCACAGGAGAAAGAGCACGTGCAGCAAATCAAGAACAATCATCGGGTATTGGACTTAATCTCGATGAAGAAGGGATAAATGTTATTGATGATTGTGACAAAGAACACTTCACTTATCTTAATGATGAAATGAGCGATGAAAGTGATGATCTACAGAATATAAATTCTGTTATGTTTCCAGAGCCATCACTAAAAAGACAAAAACCAACTGATGGTGTTAGTAGCAGTAGTCAAGTAATAAAGAGTAAGAAAAAAACAGCTGCAACATTAATAAAAGAGGATATACACTCTCTCATAGAGTTTATATCTAGCAAAAGCACTGCTACATCT
This sequence comes from Nicotiana attenuata, assembly GCF_001879085.1. Lineage (NCBI taxonomy): Eukaryota > Viridiplantae > Streptophyta > Magnoliopsida > Solanales > Solanaceae > Nicotiana > Nicotiana attenuata. The sequence goes on from NW_017672938.1 coordinate 140,279, forward strand.
CCTGCAGTTGATGAGACATCCATCGAGAAGTGTATTGGCACGTTTGGACAAATCCCTGATATTCTAGCTGGGAGTGAAATTTATAGTTTTTCTATGAATATGTTCCGCAAGAAAAATAATCGACAGATATTTTTGGGGATGCCTACTGATGAAGCTCGCAAGTGTTGGTTGGAGTTTAACTACGAGTTATATCTTAACAAAAATGGATAATATATCGTTGTGGTTGAGTCTTTCTATTATTCCGTCTTCGAATATTGTGATTGTAAACTTTATTATGGTTTTATGTATAAAATTTATTATGGTTTTATGTGTAAACTTTATTATAGTTTTATGTATTTAGATGTTGTGATTGTATGACTGAACTTTTTTTAGATTAAAGATTTTGTTTGTTAAGCTTACTATTGTTAAGCTTCAGGTAACATTTATGTTAAATGTTAATCTTTTAACTAGCTTCAGTTGTAAAGCTTATGAATTTGTAAAGCTTTTAGTTAGCGTATGAATTTGTAAAGCTAACTTACAAATTCAGAGGGAATTTAGTTAGCTTTACTTATGTTTTTATTTAGTAAAGCTTTTAGTTCTTAACTCCTCTTTACTTATGTTTTTATTTTCAGTTAAATGGAGAGTTCAAAAGCTAGTGTCATAATAGATCCTTATTCAATTTATTCGTCAGACGATGAAGATGAAGATGAAGAAGAACTGGAGGAAATACAGAGGGAGCAAGATGAGAAGGAATGGACTGCTTTATGTCAAATAGCAGGTAAATTGATATTGATGTATTACAAAAAATACCTATGCAAGGAACCTTGTCGTACATCTAGTCGCTCTAGAAATGCATTTATTCAAGAGATATTAAGAGGAAACGAGACTCGTTGTTATGAAAATTTTCGATTGAGGAAGTCGGTGTTTGTTGATCTATCGAATGACTTAACTGAAAAGTATGGGCTTAAACCCACACGTGGAATGTCTATACACGAGATGTTAGTCATGTTCTTGATGACTTGTGCACATGGAGCTGGAATCGATTGATACAGGAAATCTTTCAACATTCGGAAGAAACAATTCATAGACACTTTCATAGTGTTTTAAAGGCGATTTGTGAGCTTGCAAGAGATATAATTAGACCGCATCAAAATTATAATGATGGTATCAGGAGCTCACAAGCCATGTAATGGTCGATATCTCCCTTTCTTTAGAGTAAGAAATATTTTTACATAATAATTTTTTATTAAATTTATAACTTAACTTTTATATGTATTACTAACTTAAGTTAAATTTATACTTGTAAATGTATGTAGGATTGTATTGGAGCACTTGATGAAACACATGTTAAAGCAAGATTAGCGCAAGGTCAAGAGATACCATATATTGGACGTAAAGGTTATCCGACTCAAAATATTCTTGTTGTCGTAGATTTTAATATGTGTTTTACATTTGCATGGGCTGGTTGGGAAGGAGCAGCTCACGATAGTCGTATATTTGGTGAGGCCCTTTGTAGACCAAAACTAAACTTTCCACATCCAATTGGAAATAAGTATTATCTAGTTGATGCAGGATATCCTCACATGAAGGGATATATGGCTCCATACAAAGGAGATAATGTGAGATATCACCTAGCACAATTCCGCCGCAGTGCAACAAGACAATTGCGAGAACCAAGAGGGCGAATTGAAAAATTTAACTATTTGCATTCTTCTTGTAGAAATATTGTAGAGCGCACATTTTGGGGTTTGGAAAGCAAGATGGTCTATTTTGCGAGACATGCCTTTCTATCACATTGACACTCAAAGAGACATCGTACTTGCTACTATGGCCATTCATAACTATATTAGAAAAAATGCAATATGGATGATGCATTCCGAGCAGCTGAGAATGAGAGATATGTTCCATCTGTTGATCCTGATGTTGGTACATCTTTGAGAGCTAATAACAATATAAATGCGGAAAATGTGGAAGAGCAAAGTGATCTTGTTTGGATGGGTCTTCGCGATTTGATTGCTAATGAAATTTGTGAAGCTTGATACTTGTAGTTATATGAATCTTTTAATACACTAATATTTACTATTTTACATTCCAATTGAGAAATATTATTTTGCACTAATTGCAGGTTGACTTTAATAGACTATTGAAAATTTAAAACAGTTTGTTCAATTTTTTGGATAAGCAAACTACATAGCTGCAAAAAAAGGGCATTAGGAATAGGTAAGACAACTATACGTGTCCCAAAGAGTAAATCATAACCATCACAATTAAACCCCATGTCACGCATATCCCTAGAAATGTAATACTCCCATCGTATAGCTTATTCACTGTTACTGATCCACATCCTGCAAATATAATAAAGTACATCCCAATTGCCTCTGCAATCAACTAGAAAAAGGAACACAACATATTAATAAACTTACCTTTATTTAAATACACTTATAGTGTAAATTGTTATTAATGTATATATGTCACTTAAAAGATAACAAGTAATTATTATCAAAACTAACTTTTTGTGCAACAGCAACAACGGAAGGTGATGAACAAAATTACTTTGGAATGGGTTAGCTGTTAATTGATCAATTAGATTCTCATACAAATATATATATATATATATATATATATATATATATATATAAAGCAAAAACTATTCTTTTTATTTTCTTGACAAACAAATAAAAAAACTATTTAAGTAATTATTTAAATTAAAATTAAATTAAAATATAAATTATTTTTTGTTTGCATTACTTATGAATCAAGTATATTGTAGTAATCAACTCCTTTTATAATGTTAACAACTTTAAGGATATTTCTGTCTTTTTAACAGAAAAAAGTTCTTACCAGCACTTGTTTACCAAACACTTCAACAACATTTTTTAAGCTTCAGCACTTTTATCCAAACAGGTAACTGCTTATTTATAAAACAAGTTTCAGCACTTAAAAGCTGCTTTTAAGCACAAGTGCTTAAAAACTACTTTTTTCCAGCTAATCCAAACGGGCTCTAGGTCCTTCCATAATCAGTTCAAGAAAAAAATTAGACACCACACAAATCACTCCCCCCTCTTGTGTGGTATTGAAGTTAAAACATAAAGATCGAATCTGTCTTGCTGATGAAATTCGGAGAGACCCTTTCGAAGGGAGCTATGATATGGTATCACAATTTTCCGCCTAATTCTGTTGACTCATTTGCTATGATTGCATACTCTTTCGTGAAGGTACATTCCGAGGCTATCAAGGTCGAGAACAGGAAGTCGAACCTTTTCAAAGTAAGGCAGAAGGACAATGTAATGCTCAGGGAGTTCGTGTCCCGATTTCAAATGGGACGAATGGACCTACCGTCAGTCGCTAATGATTGGGCCGTTCAAGCTTTCACCCAAGGACTCAATGTCCGAAGATCGGTGGCTTCATAGCAGTTGAAGCAGAATCTGATAGAGTACCCAGCTGTTACTTGGGCCGATGTGCATAACCGGTATCAATCAAATATCAAATTTGAAGATGATCAACTGGGGGCTCCTTCTGGGTTCATTTATCCTGTCAGACCCGTCGATAGAATCAAGAGAGATATCGATCATGAATCGAGGTCAAAAAGAGATCGGTACCAGCCGTATAATAGAGATCAAAGAAGCAATGGGTCTGGGCAATGTTATATGCGAAATGAAAGAACGAATTCGACAGGAAATGAAAGAACGAATTCGACAGGCCTAGCGAACCTAAAGAAGCACCACTTCTATTGGAATATAAGTTTAATGTTGATGCGGCTTCCCTCGTATCACCTATCAGACACATCAAAGATACCAAATGGCCTCGACCTTTACAATCTGATCCAACCCAAAGGGATCCCAACCAGATGTGCAAATATCATGGAACTCATGGCCATAAAGCAGAGGATTGCCTACAGTTGAGAGAGAAAGTAGCCCGGTTGTTCAATAACGGGCACCTTCGAGAATTTCTGAGCGATCGAGCCAAGAATCATTTCAGAAATAAGGATTCTAACAAAGCGGCCGAACTGGAAGAACCTCAACACATCATTAACATGATCATCGGTGGAGTCGATGTCCCTCAAGGGCTGATGTTGAAAAGCACCAAAGTGTCCATCACAAGAAAAAAATGGACTCGAGATTACATACCATAAGGAACCTTGTCTTTCAACGACAAGGACACAGAGGGGATTGTGCAACCTCACAATGATGCACTGGTAATATCTGTACTCATAAATAAATCTCGAGTTAAGCGTGTGTTAATTGGTCTAGGTAGCTCGATCTACAAGATCAAATCGTATCTACAGTCCGAGTTCTGAACGGATTCGCCATGGCATGTGAAACCACTAAAGGGGAGATAACATTACCAGTCAATGCCGTCGGGACCATCCAGGAGGCCAAGTTTTATGTGATCGAAGGTGACATGAGGTACAACGCCCTGTTCGGGAGGCCATGGATCCACAACATGAGGGCAGTGCCCTCGACACTTCACCACGTGTTAAAATTCCCCACGCCGGGAGGGATTAAGACAATCTATGGAGAACAACCGGTGCAAAGGAGATGTTTGAAATTGAAGAAGTGATTCCGATATCAACACTCGCAACGTCAAAGGAACCAAGTTCGGGAGCAAAACAAGAGGCCGAATAGCAATCACGGATACCATCCATGACCCAACCAGACAAGTAGGGGATTGACGAAGATGATGATTATGGGGTTCCCCGATCTTTTATAGTCCTTGATGACTCTGACACTACTAAATCAATGGTTGAAGAGCTGGAAAAGGTCATATTGATCGAGCATCTACCCGATCGGAAGATATACCTGGGCACGGGATTAACTCCCGGGCTCAGGAAAAAACTCATTCAATTTCTTATAGCTAATATAGATTGTTTCGCTTTGTCCCATCTTGATATGACATGGATCCCACCGGAGATAATCACTCATAAGCTAAGCCTAGACCCAAAATTCCATCCGGTCAAGCAGAAAAGGAGACCCTAGTCCGAGCATGCTTTCATCAAGGACGAGGTATCTAAACTCCTTTAAATAGGGTCCATTCAGGAGGTTAAATACCCGGATTGATTAGAAAACATAGTGGTAGTCCCTAAAAGGGGAACAAACTAAGGATGTGTGTAGACTATAAGGATTTGAACAAAGCGTATCCCAATGACTCCTTCTCTCTTCCCAACATCGATCGCATGATTGATGCCACGGTCGGCCCTGAGATCATCAGTTTTCTCGATGCCTATTCCGGGTACAACCAAATAGGGATGGATCCGGATGATCAGGAAAAGACCTCCTTCATCACTAAGTACGGCACATCCTTCTATAACGTGATTCCATTCAGAATATAAAATGCTGGTGCCACTTATCAACGCATAGTAAACTGGATGTTTGAGGAACAAATAGGAAAATCAATTGAAGTTTACATTAACGATATGTTAGTCAACTCCCTACGAGCAGAGAACCATTTAAAATATTTGTAGGAGACCTTCAGCATATTGAAGAAATACAATATGAAGCTGAACCCGAAGAAATGTGTGTTCGGAGTCGGATCAGGTAAATTCCTCGGGTTCATGGTATCCAAACGAGGAATCGAGATCAACCCCGATAAAATCAAAGCCATAGAAGATATCACAGTCGTGGACAACATGAAGGTTGTGCAAAGGTTAAACGGACACATAGCCTCCCTAGGACGATTCATCTCGAGGTCCTCGAATAAGAGTCAGCGTTTGTTCTCGCTACTCAATAAGAAGAACAACTTTTCGTGGACCCCGGAGTGTCAACGGGCCCTTGAGGAACTCAAGCGGTATCTATCGAGCCCCACTTTGCTTCACACCCCGAAGGTAGACGAACAACTATACTTGTACTTGGTAGTATCACAAATAGCGGTAAGTGGAGTCCTGGTCCGAGAAGAACAAGGTATGCAATTTCCAATTTACTATGTTAGCAGGACACTAGGTTTCCACTTTGCTAAGCGCCTCTCGAAAACTGAATCCGTATTTTTAGTGCCACCTCATATGTGTTGTGACAACTTATCCCTTCCGAAATATTATGCATAAGCCTGAACTCTCGGGATGATCAGCCAAATGGGCCGTGGAAATCAGTGGGTACGATATTGAATATCGACCCCGGACAGCCATCAAATCTCAGATTTTGGGAGACTTCGTGGCCGACTTTACACCGTCCCTAATACTTGAGATCGAACGAGAGTTGTTGATCAACTCGAGGACATCCTCAGAAATCTAGACCCTCTTTACGAACGGTGCCTCGAACGCAAAAGTGTCCGGACTTGGCATCGTGTTGAAGCCACCACTAGGAAATATAGTAAGACAATCTATTTGGACTGTAAAATTGACTAACAACGTGGCCGAATATGAAGCCATGATTGCAGGTCTTGAACAAGCCAAAAGCTTGGGGGCGGAGGTGATCAAAGCTAACTGTGATTCCCTCCTCGTGGTAACCCAAGTTAATGGAACATTCGAGGTCAGAGAAAAACGAATGCAGAGGTACCTAGATAAGTTGCAGGGAGCATTACATCGGTTCAAGAAGTGGACTTTACAATACGTACCCGGGATCAAAATAGTGAAGCCGATGCCCTTGCTAAATTAGGGGCATCAGTCGAAGACCACGAGCTTAATTCGGGGGCAGTCATGCAACTCAAGAGGTCGGTGGTGGAATAAGTTCATGCCGAGGTAAACTCTACAAGCCTGACTTGGGATTGGAGAAACAAATACACAGAATATCTGAAGATTGAAAAACTGTCATCGGATCCAAAAGAGTCGAGAGCCCTGCGTACAAAGGCAGCCCAATTTAATTTGTCCAAAGACGGAACCTTATGTTCGATGGCCCACTGGCAATATGTCTAGGACCAGGAGATACCAAGTACGTTCTGAGGGAAATTCACGAGGGCACTTACGAAAATCATTCGGGCACCGAATTATTGGTTTGAAAGGTGATCAGAGCAGGCTATTACTGGATCGACATGGAAAAGGACGCGAAAGAGTTCGTACGAAAATGTGATGTGGGTGCCAACGACATGCTTCGATGATTCACCAACCCGGGGAGCTGTTGCATTCGGTTCTGTCGCCATAGTCGTTCATGAAGTGGGGAATGGACATCGTCGGCCCCTTCCATGGGCACCAGTATGGCCCAATTTATTTTACTTATGAATGACTATTTTTCTAAGTGGGTAGAAGCCCAGGCATACAAGAAGGTCAGGGAGAAGGAGATCATCGATTTCATTTGGGATCACGTCATATGTCGGTTCAGAATGCCGTCCGAGATCGTATGCGACAACGGAAAACATTTCATTGGTAGTAAAGTAACCAAATTTCTCGAAGACCACAAGATCTAAATGATCCTATCAACACCCTACCACCCTAGTGGGAACGGACAAGCCGAATCGACCAACAAAACCATACTCCAGAACCTTAAAAAGAAGTTGACCAACGCTAAAGGAAAATGGAAGGAAATCCTACCCAAAATCCTGTGGGCATATCGTACGACCTCGAAGTCCAGTACAGGGGCCACTTCATTCTCATTGGTTTACAGCGCCGAAGCTCTAATACTGGTTGAAGTCGGAGAACCAAGTATAAGATTTTGAGATGCAACAAAGGAATCAAATGATGAGGCCATGAGTACAAGCCTGGAGCTATTGGATGAAAGGCGCCAAGTCGCCCTTTTTCGGTTGGCCGCTCAAAAGCAACGGATCAAGAGATATTACAACAGAACGTAAAAGAGGGAAAGTTGGGGCCGAAATGGGAAAGGCCATATCATATCATTAAAATCACCGGAAAGGGGTGCTACAAACTCGGAACGATGAACGGTGAACAACTACCGAGCAATTGGAATATAACTCACCTGAAACGATATTACTGCTAAAGTACGACCCCATTCATTTTATTTTACTTATATTTTTTACTAACGCTTGCAGGTAAGCGACAAAGAGCAGTACAAAATCTTTTAGGCCTGAAACCACACGTTGCACTCTTTTTCCCTTGAATCGGTTTAGTCCCAAATGGGTTTTCCGGCAAGGTTTTTAACGAGGCAACAGTGGATCGTGCTAACTTAGAATCGAAGACGAGTCACGAATCTATCAAATATCACATTAACAGCATCCGAGGCCTCTCTATAATCAACCTTGAATACTAGGGGACATTACCCTTGGATATCGACTTTAGCAAGGGAAGAAACTTCATAACCGAAGGGTGTCGATCGATATGATTTATTGTAAGGACCAAACGGTCAAATGAACCGTGCTGCATAGATTGCTCGAGCCCTGACACAAAGCTTGTACACATGTGTAATTCTGACGCATAAGAATAAAAAGAAGTCTCTTCCTCGCGGATAAGTATCGTTGTCTTTTTAAGTTTTTTTGCATGTCTTAAGAAATTCCTTCATCCGATCTCCTAAAGGTATCGAGCCCAAGGGCCACCTTGGTCCAAGTCCAAGCGATCACTCCCACCTGGGGACTGATGTCCGAAACCAAGCTCGGAAGGTCCGAGCTATCAAAGCTCGGGGGTATAAGTTCTATTAGGCTATGCCCGAATTTTAAAGGCTAAGGGCACCCACACTCGGGGACTGTCATCTTAGGCAAGCCCGGACAACTCGAGATAACGATATTAACATGGGGCAACACCCGAATTATAAAGGCTACGTCCATATAAACACGGCTCGGAGACGCCGAGGCCCGTAACAAAAACAACAAGGCTTAAAAATTTCTTAACCAGTTCTAAAGGCTACCCTCAGCGGACTATGACTTAAAAACGTCTAATTTGGGGAAAAAACTTTCGGTCACACCGAACCCCCACGATGCCTTAAAATGAAATAAAGTTGAAGGCAAGGTTTCTTCGAATCTCTGAACAAAACCCAACTATTTCATGCTAAGGCATTTAGATCTTTCAAAATAATTGTAAATAAGGCAAAGAGAAATTCGAAAGCTGTTAAAGGGAAGAAAGCCTTATATTCATAATCAAAAATTCTTTTTACAAGGGCCAAACAGCCCAATGCAAATTTTTACAAAGGCAAACGACCTCAACAAAAATACAAAAAACAAAAACATCCAAAGGCCTAAGTGGCCTATTCTTCGTCGGGGACAACATCATCACCTTCGGGATCTCCGCCACCCTCAGACTAGCCCAAATCTTCGGAATCCTCGTCGTCTTCGGGATAGGCCAATTTTTTGGCCTCGGCTCCGAGCTCTTTGGCACTCTTGATCTCAGCCGATAAGTCGAAGCCCCGAGCATGAATTTCCTCGAGGGCTGCCCTTCGAGATTGCCACTTCACGTGCTCGATGATGTCTTTTCCCGAACCTGAGCCGCCTCGGCATCAGCCTTATAAATGGCCACCATTTCATTGTCATCATCTTTAATTACTTTGGCCTCCGACTTGACCGTTTCGAGATCCTTAGCAAAATTTTGCTGATCAGAGACGGCAAAATTCAGTTGGGACTGAAGCTCCTCGATCATCTAGTCCTACGCCAAGGACTTCTCCTTTAAAGCTTGAAGCTGAACCTCAACCGAAACTAGTTGTGTCCAGGCGGTCTCCTTTTCTGAGGCCAGGCGGTCCATATTCTTTTTCCATTCTTCAGCTTCGGCCTTTACTGCATCCACCTCTACCCGGAGCTGTACGATTCTGTCAAACATCTGTTGGACCTACGGGTTCGGACCATTAGCCACCGTATCTGACTCATCATCACTAACCTCAAAGACTCTTCTTACCTGCTCGACCAAGTCAGTATGCTCCTTCGAGGCTGCCTCTAGCTCAGCTTGAAGTTTCTTGGCCTTCTCCTCACGTTGCTCACTAAGAAGCTTATAAGCATCCCTCTTCTTGATGAGCTCTCGGGTCTCGGCATCATGTTGGTTTAACTCTTCTCGATATCGGAGAAAAGTCTCATGATGAAGCACCGAGGCCTACAAACATAAGCGAAAAAGGTTACGATCATTTATGATTTGATCCAAATACATAATAGAAAAATTGTCAAGGGGCATTCGAGTTACCCGATTTAGTGCATGTTGGGCTTCGTTGAACAGACATGGTGCCTCTACCTCGTTTATCTTTGCTTGATCCTCTTCGGACACCAGGCACCAAAGATAACTTGCAACCCCCACGGGGGAAGAGAGGACCCGGGCATCCTCCGGAATGGACATAACAATTGACGGCTTCCAGCTAGGATTTGCACTCGGGGTTGGGAACTGGTTTACTACTTTCGGACTTGAAGAAGACCCGTTGGTTTCCGAAGGCGGGCTCTTCTTTAGTAGCAGTATGTCACCCATCCCGGCAACGTCCTCCGATGCAAAAGAATCTAAACCATCAAAGAAGTGGTTAAAAGGGTATGCCACCCCTTGGGGCTCCTCAGTTGGGCGTTCTTTTACCGTTTGGGCGTCGTGGATCATGGAATCAGTAAATAAAGGCCACTCGAAGATATCTATCACTCCAAGTGCTTCCTTTGGGGCATAATCCTTTGCCCGAGAAGCATCAGCCGTTGTATTTTGGTCGGCCTCCCTAACGTGGGCAACGACCTCGCCCCTCCCTGGTTTTGGAGGCTTCGAGCACTGCCTCCTCAATAGCCCCCCTGGTCTGAGGCAGTACGACATTGCCTCGCACGCGGAACACCAATTTGGAATTTTCTTCTTCTTCTTCTTTTTCTTCTTCTTCTTCTTCTTCTTCTTCTTCTTCTTCTTCGGACTCATCCCTCAGCCGGTGGATTGAGTCCGATGGGAGCTCTTGAGAGCTGGTACTTTCCTTGGATTTGCACACCAGCCTCCTTTTCGGTTTTTTCTTCTCCGAGTTTCTCTTCTTCTCCTCCCCCTGCCTCGGAGCGCGGGACTCGGCGGGGCTATCCTCGTCACCGGATGGAGGCCTCATTGCGACATCATTCCCAAGGAATACAAAGAAAAAAGAAATGAGTAAGGCAGCATAGGAGAAACCAAAGCATTGTCCACTCAAGGAAGGAATCTCACCGTGAGAATGGGCCTCCCACCGGCCCTTCGAAAGTTTGCGCCATGTGCACTCGGGATATGGTTTCTTAGAGGCGATGCCCTCGACCCATTCCCTGAGTCGGAGAACTGCATCTGGAACCCAAGTAACAGTTGTGGCACCACCAAACAATGGTAAGAAAGGGGAAAAAGAGAGCAAAAATATTTAAATCTGGGAAAAAAAGGAAATTTACTTATGTTTTGTGTTCCACTCTTCAGGGAAATGGCATGTCCTTGGCCGGGATTAGGTCCGAGGTCCTCACTCGGGTGAATCGGCCTAGCCAACCGCGGTCTCAATCTTCATCGATGCTCGATAATGGGGCTTTGGTGGCCCAGCGCGCAAGTTTAATCAGTGCCCCCGGAAGAATCAGGGACTATATAGGCGCATCAGATGATTAATGGTTAATGGGCATCCGTCAATCTTTCTCACTAAGAATCGGAGGAGAATGACTATCCTCCAGAACGAGGGAAGGATCTGACCAAGGCACACCTCGTACCTTTTGCAGACCTGGATGATCACCGGGTCCAACGGGCCATCCTTAAAGGGATAAGTGTAAACACTTAAGTATCCCTTAACGTGTGTGGTGTTGTCTTCTTCGGGCCCAGGAACCACCATATCTTTTTTGGCCCAGTTGCAGTCCTTTATGACCGTAGGGAGGATATCTTCGGTGACCGAGCAGATATACCTCGATACCTTTTCACCCCGGCCCGGAACGGGTGAAGGTTTCTCAACTTTGAAGTCGGCGGTCACCGAGCACCCGCCAAGGATAAACACGCCAAATGGAGGTTCCGCTGCTGGTTCCTCGCCGGCCGACCGGGAAGAAGAATCGGTTTCTTTCTGAGGGACTGCTTAGAAGTCTTCGCCATTTTTGGATAAAGATGAAGAAAAGGAAGTTAAAAGGGTATGCTTAATGGTTTAGATAAGTGAGAATTCTAACAAAGCTCTCAAGAAATCTGGGTACAAGTGCTAGAAAATGCAAAGATTTCTTAGAACAAGAGTAGGAAAGGTTTGGATGTAAAGTTTGAACGAATTAAGGAGGGGGTATTTATAATTTTCAAACGACGGTTCAAAACCAGGAGTGGCCAACCAGCAACTGACGAGCATTTAATACCATTAAGAAATGACTGACGAGATGTTTCACTTATTTTATCGTTTCCAACACGGGGTATCGAGGCGAGAAACGGGAACTCATATCATTTCTTGTCGTTTACTCTCCAAAAAACAAGGAGACTATCTGTATACGGTCGTAATCGGGCTCGTATATTGAATGACAGGTCAGGATTGAAACGTGAACGATTGAAGATCGACCTTGGGTTTTGTCGAACTAGGACAAGAGGTCAGAATGTACGTCTTCAAGGACAACGAGTCCATGGCCCCGGAATCGACCCTGATATCGAATGAGCTCGAGGAAACCTTGTCATACCAGATAACAGATGGCCGGAATGTCTGTAACCGGTCGGGTATCAAGGCGGAAATCTCGGCACGTATCAATGAGAAACTGTCTAATTAGCAAATCATGAGATTTTCTACCTTTTATAGAATTGTACCTAAGGTAGGACTCCCCTACTGTATAAAGGGGGTTTGATTATTTGTAAAAGACAGTGTAACATCCACAGAGAAGCAATATACTATTATTTTCTCTTTAAATTCTATTTCAACTGTGCCTTGACTGTGATCGAAGTGCATCTTGTTCAAAGGACTCTCCTCCTAAGGCTGTTACTGTCTAATTCGTGTGGTTTGAATTTATTTTATCATATTTTATTTACAATATTCAACTTGTTACTTTGTTTCAATTTAATCCACTATCTTTAAAAGCACTTATAAATTTAGTTGTTATCCGATTTTTGAGGGTAAACGCTAGTCTAGGAGCTCTAGGCATTCCAAACATCTGGGCAAGGGCGTGTCAACAGTATTTTTAGCCTAAAGTCAATATCAATAAGAATCCTTAAACTTATGATGCAAAATTATTAATTAATTTTATAATTGGTTTCTCGGACTTCTTTTTTTTTTAAATTTTAAATTTTCATATATATATTTTTTAGTTGGCATATTTAAATTCTAACAAATAATTTAAAATATAATATATATAATTATGAAGTATAAAAATAGCACTTAAAATCAGAATAATAGACTATGATCCAAGAAAATTGATGGCTTGATTCCATAATATGTTTTTGCTGCTTCAATAACTCTTCACAATGCTTGGAACGTGAGGGAAAAACAGAAAAGTGCGCAAATATTTTTTAGTACTCTTAAGCTATGATTTTTAGAGAATAATACTTTATAACTTCGCATACTTGAACTCGAAAAAAGCAATAAAGGGAATATAGAAATAATACTATAACTTATCATACTTGAACTCGAAAAAGGAATAAAGGGAATATAGAAGTGTATAATTATATTATATGAGAGATTGACTCCTGAACAAACTAAGAAAGAGAGTGGATAATATAAAATATAGTTTACTTGTTTTTTGATGGAAAAAAAAGGTAAGAAATGGGAAAATTATAATTTCACTTATCAGATTTTCTGTTCACGGGTGAAAGTTTGGAAGAGTGATTCATATTTACCAATCTTTTACTAATTTCACTTCAATAGTCACACATCTAAAAGTTATCTTCTTCTTTTGTTGTGATTTTCTTATAAAATTTACCCCCACCCCCCCCAC
>NW_017672938.1:153900-160020 GCF_001879085.1 Nicotiana attenuata
CCCCCCAAAAAAAAATAAAAATTTGGAGGCCTAAAACACATACTTTAGGTGCTTCACCCTAAAGTCGGACTTGCATTTGGGTAGCAGACAAGCTGACTTTTGGCGCCTGACTGTGATGAGCAGCGAATGACATAGTTACTCGTAAAAACAAAAATATTCACCCTTACATACTCATTTATTTTTCTATCCATCAAACTAATTATATTTCCTATCCATAGTAGTTTTTGTAGGGAATTCTCTTTTTTCTCCAGTTCATTTTTATTTCTATGCTTCTTTTCTTTTTTTCTTTTTTTTTTCTTCTTTCTTTTCTCCTTTTCTTTTTTCTCGTTTCCTTCTTTTTTTTTCTTTCTTTTTTCTCTTTTTCTATTCATTTATTTTTGGCCAAATCGTATTATTGTTTTTTTTAACATAACTTATTTCACACTCAATTTTGGCTCATTCTTTATTTATTTTTTCTTTTTATTTATTTTCTTTATTTCTTGTTCCTTTTCTAATTCCATTTAACTCATTTTTTCTTTTATTTTCTTTATTTCTTGTTCATTTTCTAATTTCATTTAACTTTTTTATATTTATTTTCTCTTCATAATCTAATTTCATTTACTGTTTTCACTATTTTTTATTATTTCTGTTTTTACATAATAAGAAAAAATAACTGATATAGTAAATATTTGTTCACCTTTTTTTTTTTTAATATAACTAGTATAATACACCTTTTGTCTTTTTTCTCATTTTTTTAGTTCAATTATTAAACTGAAATAATATCAGTTGTCACTTGATCTAATCCACTGAATATCACAATGACTCCTGCTGAGCACCATAAATTACATAATCAGATTCTAAGAATCAATATGTGATTGCCATGCAAACCTTGATCTCCTTCCCTACAAATATCAATACACACTCAACCATTAGCAGTAACACGACCAGTTATGGAGCAAAAAAATATAATCTACGGCCATCAAATCGCCACATAATCTAGTTAGAATAGAAATGATTATAAAATATTGAAAAATTCAATAAAAGTATAAGTAGCAAAAAAGACTTGTAGTACCATATGATACCAATATAGTATACATGTATACCAACATAGTATATGCTTGCTCTAGAATATTACCACAACTATCTGCTGTCACACCTCCTTTTTTACACCCCTACCCCGAGGGATGATGTATAAGGGAGTTTTTCCATTTAGAGTGACATTATTCGAAATGGGATCATTTATTTATTTTTAGAGTCGCCACTTGGGATAGGATTGGCTTTTGGTGTCCCAAGTCACCGATTTAATTTAAATCCCAAATCGAGGAAAATTTCGACTTCCCAATTGGAGTCTGCGAACCAGAAATTCTGTGTAAGGAATTCTGTTGACCCGAGGGAAGGTGTTAGGCACCCCCGGATCCCGTGGTTCTAGCACGGTCGCTTAAATTATCATAAATGGCTAAAATCTGGTTTTTATACATATTTAAACCTATAGTGCAATTTTAAGATTATTTACCGCTTTTAGTTTATTTTATTTTTACGAAAGTGAACGCCGTTTAAGAGCGTGTTTTGGGATCACGTCACATGAAATGCACCCGGATCCTAAACACCTCTTATTCAACGTTTTGGGATTTGGATTTGGGTTGCATGAAATGCGCACCCGAGTTTAGGAAAGTAAAATTATTAAAAGCGTGCCTAAAGTGGCTAGCGTTGTTAACTTTGCGAGGGCCATGAAAATTTGCTAAATGGCACGCCTCGAGTTCTACGTATTTTTGGTATACACATTTAAAGAGGGCCACGCAATTTATTGAATTTTATTTGGCGCGGCACCTCGTTTTTATTTTAAAGGCCAACCTAAAGCAAACTATGATTTTTCTACTACAGATTGTCTCTAAAAGGCCTAATCAATTAGTACTATAAATTAATTATCATTGAATGGTATTCGAGAAAGTCGGGCATCGAGATCAAGTCCAAATTCAAACAAGAGCATCTCCATTATTGAAGATTCCCTTAATTTAAATTTGCTACTTATCTTAGATGGCCCAAGCTCTTACTGCCAAAATTAAATCAATGATTTCAAAATAAGAATTCAAGCCTCTAAAACTTTGGGCCTCGAAGCCAGCCAAGAGTGAGGAACTGGTCAGTTCTTACGAGAGGTTGTTCAGTGGGCCTCGATATAAGCCCAACTAGGATGATAAGCTAGACTAACAAAGGGAGGTTTAGATTCATTTCAATTCAACAATTGCCAATTAAAATCCACATTTTTCTATTCTGATGATATCTAAACTAATGGAGTTCTACAAACATTTGGGGAATCGATTAAACTAGGGTAATCAAACCTATTCTAAAACATCAAATACCAACGAAAAAAAAAACTTACTATACTGAAGTGTTACTTTAAACAAAATGCTTAGATCAGAACTGAACTATAAAGCCATTTGCGTACTTGTCAGACTTAAGCCAAACATTCCTGCTGAAATCTAAACTCAAACTTAACAATTTATTTGACATTGGTATGAGTATATATGCTCATTCTAAAGTTATTTCCATAATAGTATCTAAACCTGTGTGATATATCTCTGCAGCATTCAATTAACATGAGTCTAAACATAACTCCAATTCGAAAATTCATGAAAAAACTCATATCATTCTGAAACTGTCCAAACAGTCCAAAAGTTCAATTAATTACAGCACGAGAACCTAATTACTTAACTAGGCTACACTACGAATGAATGCAGAAAAAACAAAACAAGAGGAGCAAGCAGAGAACAGCATTGAAATCGTAATAGGCTTCCATTTCACTTCTTAAAGCAGATATTACATCACCAAAGGTTCAGGACTTGTACCTGGAATTAAGGCAAAGTAAGAGAAGAAGGTAGAGTCAGCAACTTCAACAGCAGTATAGTAACAGGAATCAACAGCTTGAGATTTATTGTAAACCCAGAAGCAATATTGAACAGCCCAGGACAAATTTCAACCAGTAAACCACTCGTAACAACTTGAATAAACCCAAACAAACTCGAAATCACCCCAGGACAACCTCTAAACTTCAGCAATCAGGCATATATCCCTATCTAAGCTAGAACTTTGAACTAACAACTGAAATTTAAAATTAATCTAAGGGAAATTTCAATGGAACAGTATTTTTTTTGAGTTTTTTGTGTTTTCTGTTATTTTTTTTTTTGGTTTTTTTTTTTTCTTGCAGAATTTAAGATCTTAAGTGGAGGATTTTGGGAAAAATTATAAGCTGGAAGTTTTGGGGAATTTTTCAGAGGTCTAAAACTTCTAAAACCACCCCCAAACAAGGCAAGGGGTATGCCTTTTATAGGCAAAACTAGGGCAGCATCCTGCTGATTTATTTTTCCCCCTTTAGGTCATTTTTAATTTTCAGTTCTTTCTTAAAAGTCCTTAGAATTCTGACTTGCTACCCAAGTTAAACTACCCAAATCCTGAAATTCAATTTAAAACCCCACCTAGAAGTCTTCTGGGACTTCTTATTTCTGTTACTCAAGATTCCCTATTTTGAATTACCCCAATTACCCTTAAAACCCCTGAAAATTACCTAAAATTATTAACCTAGGTTAGGCTAAACCCAAGTCCAACTAACCAGCCCCTTTTAACTAAGTCCGTGATGACTATAGTTACTCAGAAATGACCAAACGAACCAAAGGGAATAAGAAATCTAAAATTCGGGGAAAAACACAATCACCTCTGATTTTAAGCCTGAATTACTTTTGAATAATCAACTCAGAATTAAACCCTTTATCAACCATCAAACAAAGAAAAATGAAATTAAACAAATAAGAACAGCAAAATCAGTGAGAAAAAGTATAGGGGAAAGTCAAGAATTCAGAACTTAACTTAAATAGGCAAGCAAAGATTACGGCACAACTATTAATCATGAAGAAGAACTAAGCATGAAAGGGAAACTGATTTCAATCAACAGAACACTCAAATACGCGAAGAAAAAGAACAGGATGTGAAATGAGAAGAACAAACAAATAACTAAGACAATCACTCACTGATTCAGGCCTCTAACTTGACTGTTATAACATCATTTGAGAATCGATCGAACACTGGAAGACCCTCGCATGACCGAAATTCATTTTGGACTTTGAAGAAGGAACCCTAGATCCAGGATTCGAGAGATTTCAGTTGGATTTGAGGGAGGCTGGTTTGAAATTTGGGGAGAGGGGGTCAAGGTGGGTCTAGGGTGTAATTTTGGTTAAGATTGGATGAGGCGCCGCCGGCCACGACGGAGGAAATCAAGGGCGGCGCCCTAGGGTTTGGATATTCGGGGCTTTCTAGTGAGAATTGAGGGAGGCGGTTGGTGGCATGGATAGGAGGGGAAGGAGACGAACCAGTGGTGAGATTTTGGGCGTATTTGGTCGCCGGCCGCCGCCGTAGGCGAATTCCGGCGGGCGGCAGGCGGTGGTGTTACGTCGGGGGTTGGAGGGGTTGTGAGAGATGAATGAGGGGGTAGGGGGGTGTCTTCAGACAGTTATATAGTAAGTGATGATCCAGTTCTGGGCCGTTGGATCAAAATAGATCAACGGTCCTGATTGAATACTTGCTGAAACGGGGTCGTTTTTGGGGTCAAAGGGGTTGGACCGGGTTATTGGGGATTTGGGCTTGGACTGGGGACCGGATTTGGGGGTTTTGGGCATTTGGGCTGGGATTAAAGAGTGGCCCAAAGCTGGCAGCCTATTTAACCTCTTCTTCTAATTTCTTTTTCATTTGTTTTCTTCTTTTCCCTTTTTTTTTTCTTTTTGCTTTTTTTTTTTTTTTTTTTATTTATTTATTAGTTTCATTTTCATTTTGTATTTTTTATGATTTTATCAAAAATGCAAAAATATTAAAGTAAAGCCCTAAATATATTTTCAAAGTTAAACTAATTAATTCCTAAAATTGTTTAAAAACTATTTCGCGAAAAATTCACAATTAACAATTAAAAATACTAAAATGGACTATTTTTGTTATTTTCTTCATATTTCGTTCTAAAAATAACTTAACCACTAATTAATCATAAAATATGAAATTAGATCCTAAACGCAAATGCCAAGTATTTATTTTTTATATGAATTAAAATTCACAAATAAAATGCAAACAATCAACAAAAACTAACACAAAATTCACAAAATTGTAAAATAATGAAAGAAATCATTTTGTTTGGAATTTTTGGGAATAATTCATATAGGGCAAAAATCACATGCTCACAGCTGCCCCTCTTTGCTCGAGAACACGCAGAGTTCTCGGGCAAAGATAAGTGAGCGGGTACGAGCGATTTTTGCCGGTCCGAATACTCCGTATGAAGCATTTTTTTGAAAATCGTCTGACCGAACCCTGCTTCAAAGGTTGCCTACATATCCTTGGCTAAAAAGGAATCAGGTCAGTGTAGTTCTGAAAGTTGTGGTAGCTGGGACTACCGAGAAGCTGTGATTTCACTGATGCTGTTGCTGCTTCTGCTTGCTGAGCTCCTTATTACCAAAAAGGAAAATCAAAACTAAGCTAGTTATTCCTACCAACTATGAGTTACAAGATTCCTATCTATAGTTTCTTGAGACTTGATCTTGAGTCTAAGGTGATTTTGCTGTGGACTTCGATCTGAATCTTGATGCTCGCAAGTTGTAGGTGTTTACTTCTTCATGCAGCATTGGGTCAAAACGGGATCGGCAGAGCCTATGACTTTACTCAAATTTGAGCAATCCGCACCTTCGTTTGCTTCAACATTTGAATTCATTTCTTTTTGTTCTTTTCTTCTTTTCTTGATTCTGGATTGATATTTATTCCATTGGTCATCTCACACCTTGTGTCTTGAGGTCGACCTGCTTAAGATACCAAAACAAACAAACGAACGAAATTTTCTGCCCCAGTTTTCACTAGGAAAATTCAGTGAGTTAGTTGTGACACATATCTAAGCGATCAAATCAGGATTGTGTAGGGAGATCCTCGGTTTTTGGCCGGGATTTGGAAAGAAAAAGCTCCTCGGCTTTTGGCCGGGAGATCCTCGGTTTTTTGTTCCGGGATTTGGAAAGAAAAAAGCTCCACGGTTTTTGTGCCGGGAGATCCTCGGTTTTTGTTCCGGGATTTGGGAAAGAAAAGGCTCCACGGTTTTTGTGCCGGGAGATCTCGGTTTTTGTTCCA
>NW_017672939.1:0-90400 GCF_001879085.1 Nicotiana attenuata
GAAGACCTATCGAAAATTAGAACGAATGGTCGTAAGACCTGTATATGACTTCTTTGGTGAGAACCAGTGGTAGTTCCATGTGATTTGAGTAGCGGTCAACTTTTGAAGATGCCCTCTCCATGCTTTGACTCCCCTGGGAATCTACTATCTTCAGTCAAATCTTCAAACACATCTCCAAGCTCATTGTTGCTCCAACGAACACTAAATTTACCCGTGCAGGATGACTGAGAAGGTGCTCTAAAAATCATATTTGGAGTATGATGTTACAACCCTCAAGAAAGGGTCACAATAAGCCTCCCAGCCTCAAGAATGCCAAACATTCTATCTCTTCTCAGGTTCGGCATTGATGGACATGACTCTCTTCTTGGTTTTGTCAGTTGTACAGTTTCTTAGTCAATATCTTATTCGCAACAAATGACTTTTGACAATTTGGAGTCACCTTTTCTTGGTCCTTATCCTGATGTAGAAGGGTGCACTTCAGTACCAGCTAATCATTTTAAATTCCCTGGAATGCACCTTCTTTGGGGATTTCAGTCATCTTCCCTGATATGATCAGATTATGCATGCCATGGCAAAAACCTTTTCGCTGATTAGTCCAACCAAACTTCAAAACTTTCAATTATCCTTAAACCAGTATTCATGACTATTTTGGTTCCATGTGATCTTGACACAGGCTTATCATCAAAATTTTCAACCTCTTACTTGTCCTCCACGTGTTTTTTCCTCGATTCAATTCGAGATTGGACAAACTTTCTAAAATCTAGCCGAAAACTCCGCATGCATGCCACGTCACTAAAATTGGCGTGAAAAGAATTATATATGCAAGAAGAACTAAACAAAATGGATTAAAATGACACAAAGAAAAAAGTTGTATTTCATTGATTAAAGGATAGAGAGGCTTGATGACAGGACAAACAAACAACATCTGGATCACAACCTCGAAATAATCCGAATGATAGAAATTATGACAAAATAAGTTACCAAGACTCCTTCCCGGCAAGGAAGGGAGTGACTTCCCAATTATCAAGCTCAACATCTTAGCTACGAATTTGCACATCAGCATCAAACAAGATCCTCAACAATTTTGATTGCCTTGCATTCAATGGACAGGTTATTGACATTTTCCACCAAACCGTCCCCATATTCTTTATCATTGTAAATCATACGAACAATGCGTGCTTGGTCATGACATTTAGGGTGCCATTATCTTGGACCACGATCATTCCTTCTTGAATCATCTTTTCTATTTCCTTTTCCAAAGCCCGACAACCCTCAATGCTATGTCCCTAGACATTAGAATGGTACATGCACCGTAAAGCAGGGTCAAAACCTTTTGCATATAGATCAGGAACATACCCTTGAAGCGGATCAATCATGCCACAACGTTTCAACCTTTCAAACAAACTTGTGTAGGATTCTACGATTGGCGTGAAATTGTCCCTCCGCTTATGTTCCCTTTCAACCTCTTGTTTTGGACGAGCGTTGTAGAGTGATTGAGAGTTCTGATGTCGCGGATGAAGGTATGCTAGAGTTGGGGCCTGCATATGTTGGAAATTGGATTGTTTGGCAAAAGACTGAGTTGCATACCGTGGAGCAAC
Organism: Nicotiana attenuata; assembly: GCF_001879085.1. Lineage (NCBI taxonomy): Eukaryota > Viridiplantae > Streptophyta > Magnoliopsida > Solanales > Solanaceae > Nicotiana > Nicotiana attenuata. The sequence goes on from NW_017672939.1 coordinate 1,599, forward strand.
TGAGTATCGTGGATCCGGGGGTTGAGATGCTCCTTTTTGGCCTCTTTTTGCCTGTGATGCCATCATGGCCTCCTCATCTTTCTTCTTTTGGTTAACACAGCTATTCGGCCTATTCTGGATTTCTTTGGTGGCTGCTTTGAGAGCCGCTTGACTTATAATTCGGCCAGTATTGAGGCCGTTCTCGACCATTTCTCCTATCTTGATTGCATCAGCAAAAGGTCTGCCCATTGCAGCCATCATATTTTGAAAATAATCAGGATCCTGAGCCTGAAGGAAGACAGTGATTAACTCATGGTCATCCATGGGTGGTTTAACTCTGGATGCTTGCTCTCTCCACCTAACGGCATACTCCCTGAAGCTTTCAGTCGGCTTTTTCTTCATATTGGACAGGGAATTGCAATCTGGCGCAATATCAATGTTGTACTGAAATTGTTTGATGAAAGTCTGGGCCATGTCGTCCCAAACATGCCAGTGAGAGATATCTTGGTCAATGAACCATTCAGAGGCTACCCCTACCAGACTCTCCCCAAAATAAGCCATCAGCAACTCTTCTTTTCCTCCTGCACCCCTCAGCTGGTTGCAGTACCTTTTCAAGTGGGCGATAGGGTCGCCGTGTCCAACATATTTCTGAAATTTTGGTGTCTTGAACCCTGGGGGTAAATGGATGTGAGGAAACATGCACAGATCACTGAATGAGACACTTTTGTGACCACCTAGTCCTTGTATGTTCTTTATGTTCTGCTCAAGACTTTTCATTTTCCTGACCATCTCGTCTGGCTCTCCTATCTTTATAGCCTTTTCATTTTCTGCAGGTAACACATACTGTGGGGTCTGATTGTGTGGAGCCGAACCCTTAAAAGCCATATCTGGAGAGTAGTATTGGCCATCATAAGCATGAGATAGCGGCTCGATGTTTGGCCTCGTCACAAGATTTGGTGAGGGGATTGTATACACAGGCGGACCAGAAATGACGAGAGGTGTGTTCCTAACCGGTGCGGCAGAAGGCTGCGCATTAGAGATACCAGGGACGGTATGGAAGTTGTAGTTTGGCACATACCCTGGTATTAGAATGTGATCGCTCGTTGCAGGGAGCGGTGGTTGAGTAGCCTGGTATGGTGGAAGTTCCCTTAGAGGACCCTGAGGCGGAGGCTGACCAGAGACCCAAGCCTGATACACATCACTCAGTTGATGTTTCAATCTTCTTACTTCCTCCGACTCTTGCTCAACCGATTGACCCAGAGGGTCGTCACTAACCAACTCAATTTTATCATTGTTAGCCATCGCTACCTTCCCCTTTGATCTGGTCAAGTAGTGATGCCTTGCCAGTTTCACCACAAACCAACCACCTTAAGCTTACTATATAAGAGGCATCAAACGTGTTAGGGCTAAGCATTTTATAAATACGAATCACACGTAACTACGCCATGCTCCTAACATTATCACGTATCTAACATGCTTTTGGAAGGCTCCATGTTTCATTCCGGCTTATAAGGTTGCTTCTTATTGACACTCTTATTTATTCCTCTCTTTTTTTTAACACCTCGCCTTATTTTAGAGCCGTTGAAAAATATTTCGATCGAACCTTTTGGGGGTTGCCTACGTATCATGTCGCCGCATGAATCAGATCATTACGTAGTTCAAGGACATGACCCCTTTTTTTTAAATTAACAAAACAAAGTTTTCCCCTTTTTTTATGTACAAAAAACAACATTTTTTTTTGGTTCATTTTCGAATTTTCCTAAAACAAAATCTTTTTCATTGATTTTTGAATTTTTTTTTGGTACAAGACAAAGGAAAATTACATAAAGATACAACCCAAAAGACGAATATTTAAACAAGACCGGACTTGACTCAAACAAGACGAATATTTAAGTAAGACTCAAAACACTAAAAGACTCTTACAAACTTGATGACTACAAATGAACAATCAAAGTGGACTGCCAACTAAAAGAAGACTCTAATCTCCGAATGAGAATCTACCGGCATCATTGTAGTTAAGGTGCTTATTCCTGCGGCTAACCTCCCATATCATGGTATATGCGCCTTAAGTCTGTGGCAATGTGGCGTGCGAAGTTGGGCGCTACCGTAGCAAATTGCTCTCGGGTCAAACCCTGACAAGTCACACACCCTGGAGCGGTATAAGTAGCCACCTCATAGAGCCTCCTTCTAACATGCTCCTAGCTCCGACTTAAAAACTGGATGTGTCGTTCATGGTTATTGGCTATGTATGATATATCCGCCTCGCATTGTGACGCCAGATTCAACTGGTTCTGGACCCTTGCCAGCTCATTCTCTAGCTGGTTCTTACTTGATTCTGCAGCCTTGGCCCGAGCCCTTAGATCATGGATGATAAGGTTGTAATGCATTTCTTTGTGCTTTGGAATGACCGCTTGTTGTTGAGTAGCGACTTCTATTCTCGCTTGTCGAAGCTGTACTTGAAGCGCTTGAACCTCATGTATTAATTTGGTTTTCTCCTCTTTAAACTCAGTATACTGCAAATCCCTATTCACGTTGACGATACTTATATCCCTACGTAGTTCGCGGATGATGGATTCATAGTCTCTTACTATTTCCTCCTTGGCCTGCCCTACTCTTGTTCTAATTTCAGTCTCCCATTCTGTCGTGCTCTTCAGAATTGTCTCTTGCCTAGATCCAAAAGCATCTTGGTCATAGAACCACTCAAAATATGCGGGGTCTAACTCTCCTTGATCTTGATCTTCTATCATAGTGTGAAATTCAAGCACCTTAATTTCATCCCAAACCTGCTTAGCATAGGCCTCACGAACAGGATCCTCCAATGTTACCTCCCACATGAATCTTTGCATGTGCTTCACTATGGGCACGACTTGTTTTCGACCCAATTGATGTAGGGCTCTCATAGGCACATACGGCTGAAAACTCTGAAGATCCATTAAAATCAAAAACGAATGGTGGTAAGACCTGTATATGACCTCTTTTGGTGAGAATGAGTGGTATTTCCATGTGATTCCAGTAGCAATTAACTTTTGAAGATACCCTCTCCATGCTTCGACGCCCGTGGGGAAGTTACTATCTTCGGCCAAAACTTTAGACCTATCTTCAAGCTCATTGTTCCACCAATGGACGCTAAAATTTACCCGTACGGGGTGAAGGAGAAGGTGCTCTAAAAACCATATCTGGAGTATGATGTTACAGCCCTCAAAGAAATCTTTCTCTTCCTGACATTTGGTTAGGGCACGGTAAATATCTGACAATACCATAGGAATGATAATGACATCCTTTCCACGCAATAAAGCGGTAACTATGCCAGATAATCGAATATCAATATTTTAGTCATGTCTCGGGAAAATCATCGTCCCTAGAAATGCCACTAGGAAAGCTCTCCGGCCATGGCTTTGCCAAGCTTTGTATCCAATTTTATTATCAACCTCTTTCCCGTGCTTTGAAAATCCACCCGACACCCATACCTGTCGTACAAGAAACCTAATCGAACGTGCCCTCGTTCCACACTTGCTATTTTATTTTGGCTGATTGTCATCTGCTCAAGGAACTTACTACCAGTGACATCCCTCGGGGCCAAGGGTCTCTTCTTCCGAAGCTCATCGCCTAACTTTGTGTATCCAGCTAACTCCTCTAAAGTGGGAGTTATTTCGAAACCATTAAAACGGAATACATTGTTATTAGGATCCCAGAAATGCACTAATGCCTCGATTAAGTCCCCCCTTGGGTTGATCTACAAAATATTCACAAAGTTATCTAGATGGTCCTTTATCTTTTCCTGCTCACAAACGCCCATATTTTTCCACCATTGCCTCAGCAACCGGGGTGTTTTATGCACAAGCCAAATCTGCAAGGGCTCATTATCTTTTGGATTTTTATCGGGTCTTCGACTTACTGAATTCATATCTTACCTAGATAAATAAAAATGTGAGGTCAAGTCCTAATATAAACTCGAAGAAATGACACCAAGCAGACTTTTGGATAAGACCCAACTGATCAGACTTGATTGATATGCAGAATTTGGACGAAAAGGACCAGACTCTAGGATGACTAACCGCGTATCTCACCGAGGAAACAAGACATGATAAAAACCGGCCGGCCGAGGACAAAACGATAAAAGGTGACAAGAGGGACAAGATGATTATTCTTATGAAAACGGTTCTTCAGTACTTCAAAGGAAAGTACTATGGCTGTCTCAGTAAAAACATCCGTACACATGGATAAACGGTTAAAAGCAGACAAAAAATTCATTCTTTTATGGAAACAGCCATTATGGTACTTCCAAAAAAAAAAGTCTTAAGGTTGACTCGGCTAAGATGGCCGGAAATAAGGGCAACACAGCAAAAATGTGAAAATAAATAAACAAAATGAATATTTTGCGAAAAATCGCTCCTCGACGCTTCCAAGGAAGGTTGTCCCGGCAAAACAGCCGGAATACGAGGGCAAAACAGTAAAAGGTGACCAAAAATAGCAATTTTTATTATTATATTTTTTTTCAAAAATTTTATGCACATGCGTAATTTTTATGCTTTTTTTTAAATATGGGCTAATCTCGATGGAGGTTACCTACGTATCTCATTAGGTAGTGAGAATCAAGCCCGCGTAGTTAGATGAAACTGACTATTTATTTTCTAATTTTTATGAAAATTAATCTTTACACCTCGCTTCAGACTACTTCAAAATTCTAGTAAAAAAGGATTATTTATACTAAACTAGGAGAATTTTTTTTTGCTTTAATTCCGCTCAACTAATTTTCTAAAGCCAGTCAACAATGCAAGCAACCCTTCCAAATGATGTAGCAAATAGCACATAAGTGATCATGATGGTCTCAAAGAGGATACCTATCCTATACGGACCCTGCTCCCGTGCCAAGCTTCGCTAAGTCAAATATACATGATGCAAATAAAGCGAACCTACTAGGGATATCCGGCATGAGATTTGTTTTTCTAGGTTTAAATCCTAGTGGAGAATGTATCTAGACTGGCTTACTCGAGCAGACAACTCGAGTCGAGGAGGTTCAGCGTACCGGTAGCATTGCTTTCCGTCTTAGCTGGTGGTGCTCCCTGCTTAAAACATGTGTGACTAAAACCCTTCACCGGGTGACAAGCACCTCGGCTATCTCAAAGAAAGCGGGCTATGTCAAGCAAATGCCTAATTTTTTAATTTCAAGAAGACTCAGAGGGGGTGCGTGAGAAGACAGTTTATATGTACAGTTCAAAAATATCAAAGCGGTAAAGAGCAAACAAGTAGCATATTATGCCCAAATAAATCACAGTATATACAAAATTAATAAAGCCAAATAAAAGTCAACATGTACAAGCTCGAATTCTGGTTGTCCCCAGCGGAGTCGCTAGAGCTGTCACACTCCTTTTTCTACCCCAAAAAAATATGTGTGTTATGGATTGTGGGTGGGTTAAAGAGTTTTTTCAATTAAAGTGACAAACTTGAATAGGGATTATTTTGTTTACAGAGTCGCCACTTGGAATTGATTTTTTGGGTGTTCCAAGTCACCTTTTTATTTGAATCCCTAGTCAAAGGAAGGTTTGACTCTATTATTATCGGTCCGCGAAAACAAAGTTCGGGTAAGAAATTCTGTTGATCGGGAAGAAGGTATAAGGCATTCCCCGAGTCCCGTGGTTCTAGCACGGTCGCTTTTATTGACTAAAATTGGCTTGAATTGGTTTTGGATAAATTGTGCTTTATTTAATTTTTATGTTTTACCTATCCGCTTTTATTTCTTGATTATTAGATTTATTAAGAAAAATGATTTTTTGGATAAATTATGTTGTCATAACCACGCTATGCGAGCGAATGCGTGATCGAGACAAAATTTATTAATTTTATCATAACAGCGCTACACAAGCGAATCCGTAGTTATGACCAGGATTATTAGTGCGTTATTACTTTTTTGAAAAAAAAAGGATACTACACTTGAAGAAATTAATTTTTTGAAATTTATTAAAATAAACATCACTCTACGCAAGCGATTCCGTGAAGTTAAGGCGTGCCTACTATTTGCCTAGCGTTTAAACTAATTAATTAAGAAAAGAGATTAAATTATTTAATTAATTATTCAAGAGGGGAGGATATACTACTATTGAATTTTATTTAACTAACCTATAACTTGAACTTGCTAGGCTTATGCTTATTGAAATTGCATGACATTAGGCCACTTATTTGTTTGTAAAAAAAAAAAGGGGTTGGTTTATTGATTAAGAAAAGAACTCAACTTATGGATACTTGATATCAATGAGCCAAATCAGTATGTTATTGATGTTTTGTGTGTGTGTGTGTGTGTATACTATTAAGGATAGCTCGTGCTGCGCACGGGCCCAATAATAACAATATGCTTAGGAGTAGAGCTACAGTGGTGACTACGGGTTTGATCGAATCATATAATTTTGATTTAAGTCATGTATTTGAATATGTACAAAATATTAGTTTAGACAGTAAATTAAAAAAATTAGAATCCATAACTATAAACTTCACATTCTAACTCTGCCTCCAATTATGCTAAATACTCGAGTATAATTTCTTTTTGTTATGAAAAAAACTTCTATTAAAGTCTATCTTGAAAGGATCCTAGAGTTAATCTTATATTACTTAAAATCATTTAAAAGGAAAGAGTATCATAATTTTGTTGGTCCCTACTATTACGTAAAAATCAAATTGTAAAAGTAGCTTGCTTTATGATCGGTTCATTAATTAGCATAAGTAAATTTTTTGCCTAACTTATATGTTGTTATTTAAAATGGTCGTACATAGGTTCTATGGTAATGATGTTTCTCGTTCAAAAAGTATCATTTAATATTTCGACATATATAATTAAGAAAATTATTTATAATATAAATTGTTTTAACTAAGTGGTCCTTTGTATCATCATTTTGAGATTTATAAAATTCTATTTATGAGAAAAACAAATGGATATGTGCATTTTGTTGTTGACTTTAACAATTCATCCTTTAACCACAGGACTCTTACGGAAATGAATAACTGGACAAGCATTTTTTAGTTTGTCATGTTCAAAAAATATGGTGAACTTCATAGTAGCTACTTTGTCCTTTGGTATTGAAAAAATAGTTAAAAGCTGTTAGCTCATTAATTAAACTAAAAAATACAAACGAAGCTTAATTGCTCACATGGCCAATGAAAGTAATATAATTTCCAATTGACTACAAATGTAGCGCCTGAACTAAAGAATTCAAGCAGGACGCCCTTGTGTTCCTTATGTTATCCTTGGGATAACCTTATAATGCGACGAGGTCGAAATTTGAATTTAGATATTGCTAATCACAGGATATGACAACAAAATGATATATTTATCCTCTCCAAAGTTTTTTTTAAAGTCTTAAAAGAACAAAGTTAAAATTTGAGTTAAGAGTTTATTCAAATTTATCTAATATAAAAGCAAACACGTGTTTGAAATATACCATGATATTTTATTTTTAGTCTAATAATGATGACATCTACTAATAAAAATATATTCACTAAATAATCTCGTTCTTATTTAATTCCCATATTGTAATTCATGCAGTATAATTTTCATATAACTATGTGAAATGACTCATAAGATTACACTTCTTAAAATTCTATGAGCAGTAGTTGAATAACTTTACATAGTGCGGTATTTATGTATAATTTAATTTTAAATCATTTTAGTTTTAATTGGTCAAACAATTTTATGTGTTTCCCTTGAAATTTCTATCTATAAGTTTAGTTTTCTTAATTTATTATAGATTTTTTCTGCATTTACGATTCAACGTTACTAATTAAAATAATAACTACTAAATAATTTGTGAATTCTTCAAATAAGATTAGTTAATTTGTAAAAAATGAGTTGCCAGCATATCATTTATTTCACATATAAATTTATTATTATTTATTACATTAGAGTAGGCATGTAAAAAAATAGTTAGAAACGGAGAGAGTACACATTGGTGTAGTAATAGTAATGATAATATTTGGAGTTTGATTTTTAAAAAGTACTTGCCATCATTACTTTTTATTTGTTTTACTACTATAATACGCAACATAAGCCTAGAGAGAAGATATTCTCTCAGTGTGACCACGTGTCCACTATTAAAAGCAAATTCAGAATGAGATATGAATGAAAGTTCAGATGGGGTCAACATATTTAGGGCTAAAATGTCTGTACAGTAAAAGAAAAGCAAAATAGCTACAGTAAAACCCTATATGGACCAATGAAAATAAGGAATGCAGTCTGAAAAAAGTGGAGACTTCAAAAATACCCTTTTGCCAGGCAGGCATGTTGACGGAAAAGTGCCTGTGTTCCCTCTTCTAATAAGTAGAAATGTATATAAAATGAATCCTCGAAGCTTATTAGCAGTTAAATCCCATATCTCTTTTTAAGTCCCTCAAAACAAACTTTATTTCAACCTAATTAGCATGAAACTGACCAAATTTGATGCTAATGCCAATTCACCTCGATAAATGATGTAACCGAAATATGATAAAAGCTCACTGAATTATAACGCTAATAAACGAAATAAAGATTCGAGCAAAATTCAACAAGGATATTTTTATAAACTATGAAAATTAGATTCACATCTACAACATGCTCACCTAAAGTGGATTAAGTACTTTTAAGTACAGCAAGAGTGAGAAATTGACTTTCAACAACAAGATAACAACAAGTACAGAGTTATCTTCTAAAAGCAATAACTACTGCATATTAACATATTTTTATACATAGGTACGACATTTATTCTTAAGCAAAGATCAGGTACAACATGCTTCAGCCATCCGGACAAGTTCAGATCTTCTTATTACTATAAAAAATCTGCAATACAAAGATGTAGGAATTACCTGGTTCGCAGAATAAAAATATAGCAGTGAGATGAGCAGAAACAACAACAAAATAGCTTAAAAAACAGCAATGAAAACGAGCAAAAACAACAGCAGATTCGTATCCAAACAGCCCCAAAAACCTTAGAGAAGAAGCCCAGAATCAACTCTAAACGACTTACTCCTTTTGAAAGAGTTTTCACTTTAAGAAACACTCATAAAGATCACAATTTCAGCTTACTTTCTTTAAGCTCAGCTGCTGACTTTTACTCCTAAAATTGTATTTTTGTAGTTTGTAAAAATGTCTAGCAGATGTGTGTTAGAGTCCCCCTAATAATGAAGAAAGGGCAGCCCTTAAATAGGCAAAGAAAAGCCAACTTTTTGGACAGATTTTGGTTGACCCCAAAATCTGTCCAAAAGGAGGCTGAATTTGTGTGCTAAAGTATTTCCAAAAGGTGAAAGGACAGCCTGAAATCTGCTATGGCAGGAGCCAAAGAGTCACTTCAGCCACCCTACTAAAAGCAAGCTACTAGTACCCTATTTTACGACAAAAATATCTAAATTTCTGATTTTAACAACACCAATATCACCCTATTGATTCAAATTAAACCAAGTATTAAAACATGTAATTAAACTTCAACACATGTACTATGAACCAACATGAGCAAATAAAAATTAACTATTAAAACCAAACAAAACACACGCTATCGCTGAAGCGATTTAACAAAACCAACTAGCCAAAAACTCCGGTGAATCCGAGCATCCGGGAAATGATGATAGGCAGTGGTACTTCGAGCAAGCTTCTATTGTTGATATTCTTGAAACCAAAAACTCCGGTGAATCCGAGTCCGATTTTAATGACATCAACTACACAACCTTGCTCGGGGCCGGTTTGAGGAGAGAAACGAGAGGCAGCGGGTAAGGGGCGGCAGTGACATGGCCAAACGGTGGCGGCGGGACATCGGCAGTGGGGCTGGATGCCGGCGGTGGTTGGGTTTTTTGAGGTTTTGAGCTGGAGATATGGAAAGAGGGGGAGAAGAGGGGGCCGGTGGTGTAAAATTTTTGGAGTTTGGAGGTGGTAGATGGCGGCTAGATTTTTTTCGAATTTTAGTAGATCTATGGAGATTGGTGGAGATTTGGAGGATATGAGTGGTATAGGTAGAAAGAGGAGGAAGAGGGGAAGAGATGGTGAAATTTTGGGGTGGATTGGAGGATTGTCGCCGCCGGCGGCGATTTCCGGCCGGCGGCGATGGGCGGCGGTGGGCGGGCGCTGGGCGGAGAGAAGAGAGAGCGATGAGAAAGTGAGGAAAGGGGAAGAAACGGAAATAAAGCAAAAATGGGGGCAAAATTTGGCCAAACTGGTTTTAAATACCTAGAGTTGGAGATTAATCAGGGCCGTTGGATCATGTGATGATGAGTGGCTAAGAGTAAATCTTGATTCACTTAATGAAACGACGTAGTTGAGGCAAAACTACGTAGTTTTGGATCCTTTCCATGGCAGCCCTTTATCTTGCACTCTTGCCCACTTTTTCTTTCAAATTTGGCCAAATTTCTTCCTTAATCCTACTTATTAAACAAAATTTACACAAATAAATAAATAAATTTAAAATCACTTATTCAAATGATTAATTAACTAGATTGCACCAATCGAAAAGTTAGTCGATTCCTAAAATGCACAAATGAAGGAAGAACTATTATTTTTTGGTATTTTTATGATAGAAAACATGCAATTAAAGACACAAAATTTGAGAAAAACAATTAAAGTAACAAAACACTAATAACTCCAGGAGGTGTTAAAATAGTGCAAAAATAGGTGTTCACAGCTGCCCCTGTTTGGTCGAGAACATGAAGAGTTTTCTTGCAAAGAAAAGTGAATGCCATAGCTAATTTTTGCTCACATATCACTCCAATGGAAGCAATTTTTGAAAAAGGTGACCGAACCTTGCTTCCGAGGTCGCCTACATATCCTTGACTATAAAGGAATCAGGTCAGTAAAGTTCTGGAAAATTTGGTAGCTGGGACTACCAGGCCCTGGAGTTAAGACTGCTATTGTTGTTGTTGTTGTTGTTGTTGTTGTTGCTGTTGCTGTTACTGTTACTTGCTGCTTACATCAAAAGGAAAAGAGAAAGAACTATATATGTCTGCAAACTAAGAGTTACAAAATTCCTAGTTATATGCCTTCTGGAGTCAAATCTTGATTCTTGACCTGGTCTCTTGTGTTGACCATGATTCGATCTTGATGCTCTTTGAAGAAAAGATTATGACTCAATCTAGTGCCTGCTTTCCTGATACGAAATTGAGATGATGAATCTTCAGAAGCTGGGTTACTGATAGATTATCAAAGTTAACTCCAACTAAACTGTGATTGAAAGACTTCTTTCTTTTGATAATAACTGAACAGGCAAGCTTTGATTGTTACAAACATTGCTCTATGGCGGGGCCTGCAAAGCCATCAAAGAGGAATAAAACGAACAAAATTTTCTGCCCCAGTTTGGCACTGAGAAAATTTTGTGAGTTATTGGGTAAAGCTGCAGATCAGCTTATTTTATTTAAAAGATGAAAAAATGATAGTGAAGACTCCGAATCGAATGTGCTTCTCTTAGGAGTAGAAATTAATAAAACTTAGACTAAGAGGTGCATCTCCCATGGGTGGCATTGGAATGACTGCGAGATTAAAGGACTCTAACTAGGAATTGCATCTCCTAGGATTAATGATTCATATTAGGAAGTGCTTCTCCTATTAGAATGAATAGAATGGACTCAAGCTAGGAAGTGTGTCTCCTATGAATGAGGTTGAAAGGTTTGGACTAGGAAGTGCGTCTCCTAAGATTAATAGTTCATATTAGGAAGTGCGTCTCCTATTGGAATGAGGTTGCAAGACTTGTACTAGGAAGTGCATCTCCTAGGATTTGATGGTTCAGGGTAGGAAGTGCATCTCCTATTGTAATGAATCAAACTAGGAAGTGTGTCTCCTATGAGCGAGGTTAAAGGACTTGGACTAGAAAGTGCGTCTCCTAGGATTAATGGTTCAGATTAGGAAGTGCGTCTCCTATTGGAATGGCTCACACTAGGAATTGCGTCTCCTATGAATGAGGTTCAAAGGTTTGGACTAGGAAGTGCGTCTCCTAGGATTAATGGTTCATATTAGGAAGTGCGTCTCCTGTGAATGAGGTTGCAAGACTTGTACTAGGAAGTGCATCTCCTAAGATTTGGTGATTTAGATTAGGAAGTGCGTCTCCTAACGGAATCACCAAAACTAGGAAGTGCGTCTCCTAGGATTGGTTGAAAGGTTTGGACTAGGAAGTGCATCTCCTAGGATTAATGATTCATATAAGGGAGTCTCCTATTGGAATTGCTCAAACTAGGAAGTGCATCTCCTCTTGAAAGGTTTAGACTAGGAAGTGCGTCTCCTAGGATTGATGGTTGCTTGAGATGTTATTTACGATATGTAATTGAATTGAATAGATTTGGGGCATTTGGAGTCGGATACTCGTGGCAAATGTGTGGTTTCGAGTTGATTTTGGAGCCGGTTCGAGGTAAGTGGCTTGTCTAACCTTGTATGGGGGACCCTCTCCCCTTAGGATATGATATTTGGTAATTGAATGCCTTGTACGTGAGGTGACGGGCGCGTACTTGAGCTAATTGTTGAAAATTCGGTTTTACTTTAAGTACTTAAACTGAGTTCTTTTCTTACTTGCTTTATTCTACATGCAAATATCGCCTGTGTTAGTTTAGAAGAGTATGATTAGTTGAATTAATTGCCTATTTGCTTAAACTGCCTTAATTGCATTACGTGAAGCATGTTAGGCTAGAATTTACTGTTTACTCATTACGGACTTAGCATTTATTTTGATATCCTTGAGCTGTTATTGTGTGTTTTAAATTGGGACTACGGGACGGCATTCTGGGAGATCCGCTGTACGTAATTATGGTCTGGATTGAGGTGCGGGATACCAAGAGATCCCTGGCACGTGTATTGAGGATACCAAGAGATCCCTGGCATATGTATTGAGGATACCAAGAGATCATCGGGATACCAAGAGATCCCTAGAGTGTATATTGAGGATACCAAGAGATCCCGATTATTTATCTTGCTGGGAGGGGTATTCCCTTATAGTTGTTTTTATCTCCATTTCCATTATTGCACTATTAATATACTGTGTAGACCTTTATTATCGATTCTCAGTTTTACTGCTTATTGCCATGTCATTACATTGTATATATATTTATCTCAGTAGGGCCCTGACCTTCCTCGTCACTACCCAACCGAGGTTAGGCTTGGCACTTTCTGAGTACCGCTGTGGTGTACTCATGACCTTTCTGCGCATGTTTTTCATGTGCAGATCTAGGTACTGCTGCATACACTTATCACCCTTGAGGCAGGGAGCATTTCGGAGACTTCGAGGTACATCTACCGCATCCGCAGACCGAAGAGTCTCCTTCTTTACTCTATCTGTAGTGTTAGCCCTTCTATCATACTATTGATGTAGAGGTTTCTAGAGATTAGAGCACTTTACTGTATTCCTCTTAGCTTGTGTTCCCGTGAGTTTCCGGGTTTTGGATAGTAATGTAGGATGCTGTGATGTGGAGTTGTATATGTCGAGCGACACTTTATATACTGTTTCTCCTTTAAATTGTTCAGTGTTGACTATTATTTCCGCAAGTAAGTTATGTTTCCGCATTGTTAGGCTTACCTAGTTGTAGAGACTATGCGCCATCACGACATGCTCACGGTGGGTGAACTGGGGTCGTGACAAGAGGATTACGATTTTATCATATACTCGAGCATCCGGGAAATGACGATAGGCACTGGTACTTCGAGCAAGCTTCTATTGTTGATATTCTTGAAACCGAAAACTCCACTGAATCCGAGTCCGATTTCAATGACATCAACGACACAACCTTGCTCGGGGCCATTTTGAGGAGAGAAACGAGAGGCAGCGGGTGAGGGGCGGCCGTGGCATGGCCAAACGGCGGCGGCGGGACGTCGGCAGTGGGGGTGGCTGCCGGCAGTGGTTTGGTTTTTTGAGGTTTTGAGTTGGAGATATGGAAAGAGGGGGAGAAGAGGAGGCCGATGGTGTAAATTTTTTGGAGTTTGGAGGTGGTAGATGCCGGCTAGGGTTTTTTCGGATTTTAGTAGATCTATGGAGATCGGTGGAGATTTGGAGGATATGAGTTGTATAGGTAGAAAGAGGAGGAAGAGGGGAAGAGATGGTGAAATTTTGGGGTGGATTGGAGGGTTGCCGCCGGCGGCAGCGATTTTCGGCCGGCGGCGATGGGCGGCGGTGGGCGGCGCTTGGCGGAGAGAAGAGAGAGTGATGAGAGAGTGAGGAGAGGGGAAGAAGAAAGGGAAATAAAGCAAAAATGGGGGCAAAATTTGGCCAAACTAGGCTTTAAATACCTAGGGTGGAAGATTAATCAGGGCCGTTGGATCATGTGATGATGAGTGGCTAAGATTAAATCTTGATTCACTTAATGAAACGACGTAGTTTTGAGGCAAAACTACGTAGTTTTGGATCCTTTCCATGGCAGCCCTTTATCTTGCACTCTTGGCCACTTTTTCTTTCAAATTTGGCCAAATTTCTTTCTTAATCCTACTTATTAAACTAAATTTACACAAATAAATAAATTAATTAAATAACTTATTCAAATGATCAATTAACTAGATTGATTCCCCAATTGAAAAGTTAGTCGATTCCTAAAATGCACAAATGAAGGAGGAACTATTATTTTTTGGTATTTTTATGATAGAAAATATGCAATTAAAGATACAAAATTTGAGAAAAACAATTAAAATAAAAAAACACTAATAACTTCAGGAGGTGTTAAAATAGTGCAAAAATTAGGTGTTCACAGTTGCAAGAACTGCTTGATATGGGTTTCAGTTGGCCTAGTGTATCACTTTGGGGTGCCCCAGTCTTGCTTGTAAAGAAGAAAGATGGTTCCGTGCGCATGTGTATTGATGTCGACAACTGAACAAGGTTATAGTGAAGAATAGGTACCGGTTGCCTCGCATTGGTGACCTATTTGATCAACTACAGGGTGCCAAAGTTGTCTCAAAAATTGATTTACTGTCATGTTATCATAGTTATTATTCCGATTTGCCATACAAATGCATCAGCCTTATTTGATCTGGGCTCCACCTATGCTTATGTATCATCTTATTTTGCTCCATATTTGGGAGTATTCCGTGATTCTCTGAGTTGTCTTGTATATGTGCCTACACCCGTGGGAGATTCCATTATTGTTGACCGTGTGTATCGGTCGTGTTTAATTATTATTAATAATTTTGAGACTAGAGCCGATCTATTGTTGCTCAGTATGGTAGATTTTGATATTATTTTGGGCATGAACTAGTTATCGTCCTATCATTCTATTCTTGATTGTCACGCTAAGACTGTAACGCTGGCTATGCCAGGTATACCACGTATATTGTGGAGAGGTTCCTTAGATTATGTTCCCAGTAGGGTAAATTTTATATTTAAAGGTCCACGAATGTTTGGGAAGGGGTATTTATCATATTTGATGCTGACACTCCTACTGTTGACTCTATTCCAGTAGTACATGATTTTTCGGATGTGTTTCCTGCAGATCTATCGGGTATGCCACCCGATAGGGATATTGACTTTGGCATTGATTTGTTGCGGGGCACTCAACCCATTTCTGTTCCACCATACAGTATGGACCCTGCAGAGTTGAAAGAATTAAAGGAACAATTGCAAGAACTACTTGATAAGGGTTTCATTCGGCCTAGTGTATCACCTTGGGGTGCCCCAGTCTTTTTTTTAAAGAAGAAAGAAGGTTCCATGTGCATGTGTATTGATTATCAACAACTAAACAAGGTTATAGTGAAGAATAGGTACCCATTGCCTTGCATTGATGATGTATTTGATCAACTATAGGGTGCTAGAGTTGTCTCAAAAATTGATTTGATGTCAGGTTATCATCAGTTGAAACTTCGGGGGCCAGATATCCCAAAGACTGCCTTCAGGACTCGGTATGGTTATTACGAGTTCCTTGTAATGTCATTTGGGCTGACTAACGCCCCAACAACATTTATGCACTTGATGAACAATGTATTTCAGCCCTATCTTGACTCATTCATCATTATGTTTATTGACGACATTCTGGTGTACTTCCGACGCCAGGAGGATCATGAGCAGCACCTGAGGACTGTGCTTCAGCTTTTGAGAGAAAAGAAGTTGAATGCAAAATTTCCAAATTGTGAATTCTGGCTTGATTTAGTGGGATTTTTGGGTCATGTAGTATCGAACAAGGGGATCTAGGTAGATTCGAAGAAAATTGAAGCAGTGCAGAGTTGGCCCAGACCCTCATAAGCTTCTGAGATTCGGAGATTCCTTGGTTTGGCAGGGTATTATCGCTGGCCATATTGACCCAGAAGGGGGCTCCTTTCAGGTGGACCGAGGAGTATGAGGAGAGCTTTCGAACGCTCAAGACAGCTTTGAATACAGCCCCAGTATTGGTGTTGCCTACCATTTCCCGGTCCTATACTATGTATTGTGATGCATCGCGTGTTGGTCTTGGCTCAATAGTGATGCAAGACTATAGGGTGCTTGCCTATGCGTCTAGACAGTTAAAGGTACATGAGAAGAATTATCCGGTCCACGACCTTGAGGTAGCTACTATTGTTCATGCCTTGAAGATTTGGCGGCATTATTTTTACGGCATCCTTTGTGAGGTCTATACCGACCATCGGAGTCTACAACACCTATTCAAACTGAAGGATCTCAACTTGCGACAGCGGAGGTGGTTAGAGTTACTTAAAGATTAAGATATCATCATCTCGTATCATCCCAGGAAAGCCAATGTGGTGGCCGATGCTTTCAGTAGAAAGGCGATGAGTATGGGTAGCCATGCATTCATTCCTGTTGGTGAAAGACCTCTTGCAGTTGATGTTCAGACCTTGGCTAATCAGCTTGTGAGGTTAGATATTTTGGAGCCCAGTCGGGTTGTGTGGTTTCTCGGTCTTCCTTATATGACCGCATCAGAGAACGCCAGTATGATGATCCACATTTGCTTGTCCTGAAGGACACAGTTCAGCATGGTGATCCTAAAGATGTTACTATTGGAGACAATGGGATGTTGAGGATGCAAGGTCGTATTTGTGTGCCAAATATAGATGGGCTACGAGAATTGATTCTTGAAGAAGCCCACAGTTCGCTGTATTCCATTCATCCGGGTGCCGCTAAGATGTATAAGAACTTGAGGTAGCACTATTGGTGGAGAAAATGAAGAAAGATGTAGTTGGGTTTGTAGCTCGGTGTTTAAATTGTCAATAGGTGAAATATAAGCATCTGAGACCGGGCGGATCGCTTCAGAGACTTGAAATTTCGGAGTGGAAGTGGGAGCGTATCACCATGGCCTTTGTAGTTGGACTCCCACAGACCTTGAGGAAGTTTGATGCTATTTGGGTGATTGTGGCTAGGTTGACCAAGTCTGCGTATTTTATTCCAGTTGGTACTACTTATTCTTCGGAGCGGTTAGCTGAGATTTATATCCGTGAGATTGTTCGCCTTCATGGTGTGCCAGTGTCCATCATTTCATATCAGGCGAGCAGTGCAGCGAGAATTTTGCACGCAGGTTCAGTTGAGTACAACATTTCACGCACAGATGGACGGACACTCCGAGCGCACTATTCATATATTAGAAGATATGCTACGTGCTTGTGTTAAAGTTTTTAGGGGTTCTTGGGATCAGTTTCTGCCAACTGCAGAGTTTTCTTACAATAACATCCACCAATCGAGCATTCAAATGGCCCCGTATGAGGCTTTATATGGGAGACGATGTCGGTCTCCGGTGGGTTGGTTTAAGCCGGGTGAGGCTAGGCTATTGGGTACTGATTTGGTTCAAGATGCTTTGTTGAAGGTTAAATTGATTCAGGATCGACTTCGCTCGGTGCAGTCCAGACAGAAGAGTTATGCCGACCGGAAGGTTTGCGATGTTGCTTAAATGGTAAGATAGAAGGTATTACTCAGAATTTCGCCTATGAAGGGTGTTATGAGATTCGGGAAGAAGGGAAAGTTAAGCCCTCGGTATATTGGGCCTTTTGAGATACTTGAAAGGATTGGAAATAAGGCTTATAAACTTGCCTTTCCGCCTAATCTATCGGGTGTTCACCCAGTGTTTCATGTATCCATGCTCCGAAAATATGTCAGAGATCCGTCTCATGTTTAGGACTTCAGCACAGTTCAGCTGTATGGTAATTTGACTTATGATGTAGAGCAGGTGGCTATTTTGGAGCGGCAGGTTCGAAAGTTGAGATCAAATAACATAGCTTCACTGAAAGTGCAGTGGAGAGCCCAGCCAGTCGAAGAAGCTACTTGGGAGACTGAGCGGGAGATGCGGAGCAAATATCTACACGGATTTGAGAATCCAGGTATGACCTTAAACCCGTTCGAGGACAAAAATTTGTTTAAGAGAGGGATAATTTAATGACCCAGCTGGTCATTTGACAGCCCCGTTCCCCCATTTATTGCCGGGGTAATTGGTTCGGGTCGGGTAAAGTTTCGGAATAAATTGAGACACTTAGTCTCAAGGATGAAAACTTAAGTTGAAAAGGTTGACCGAATGTTGACTTATGTGGAAACGACTACGGAATAGAGTTTTGGTGATTCCAATAGCTCCGTATGGTGATTTTGGACGTAGGAGCGGGTCCGTAAAATTATTTGGATGTTCGTAGTTAAATTAGGCTTGAAATGGCAAAAATAGGAAATTTAAGTTCGGAAGTTTGACCGGAGAGTTGACTTTTTGATATCGGGATCGGAATCCAATTCTGAAAATTGGAATAGGTTCGTTATGTCATTTATGACTTGTGTGCAAAATTTGAGGTCAATCTGACTTGATTTGATAGGTTTCTGCATCGAATGTAGTAGTTACAATTTCTTAGTTTCATAAGGCATGAATTGGGGTTTGATTTATTTGTCAGCACCGGTTTAGCTTACAATGTGTTTGGAAGAGTTCGGCCAAACGAGTATTTTACAGAGAGCCGACATCTTATTTTTAGCATTGTTTGATGTGATTCGAAGGCTCGACTAAGTTTTTATTATGTTTTAGGCCTTGTTGGTATATTTGGTTTAGGTCCCGAGGGCCTCGGGTGTAATTCGGATCATGTTGGAGCATTCGGAACCTAGGAGTTTGCTGAAATCTGGTGTTCTGGATTCCTTATATGCGATCTTGTGGGAAGTTCCGCGATCGCGTAGGCTAAATTGGATAGCTGAAATTTTGTGCTATGTGATCGCGTAGGTAAATCCGCGATCGCAACGTTGTTGGCCAGCAGTGCTACGTGAACGCGAGGATTGAGCCGCGCTCGTATAGAGTAAAGGAGGGAACTGGAAAAATTCACGCGCCATGCTATGCGATCGCGTGTGGCTGTCCACGATAGCGTAAGGTAGAGGAAATTGTGCTTCACGATCGCGTGAAGGGATCCACAATCGCATAGGGTTAAATTGTGGGCAGTCGAGATTGCTCTTCACAATCGCGTAAGTTTGTCCGCAATCGCATAGAGGAAATGACTCGGCAGCAGAACATAAGTTCTGAAAATGGGACTTTGTCCCTTTTTCATTTTTAACGATTTGGGGCTCGGGGAGAGGCAATTTTCGGGAGATTTTTAAGCAAAACACCGGGGTAAGTATTTTTAACTCAATTTTGGTCAAATTACCCGAATCTATTGCTATTTTTAGCATTTAATAAGTGTTTAAGTCGGAGAAATTGTGAAAACCCTTAAGGTTAAATTTGAGGATTTGAAGGTCGAGATGATGTCGGAATTTGGTAAAATTTATATGGTTGAGCTCCTGGTTGAATGAGCGTTCATATTTTGTAACTTTTTTCGAGTTCCGAGACGTGGACCTACTGTTATTTTTTATATGAATTTAGGATTTTTATTGAGATATTTAGCATTTTCATATGGGATTAATTCTTATAATTTGTGTTGACTGTATCGAATTATTTTTGGCTAGATTCAAGTCATTCGGAGTTGGATAATCGAGGAAAATGTTTACTATTGGATTGAGATAGCGTGATTTGAGGTAAGTGACTTGTCTAACCTTGTGTGGGGGAAATTTCCCTTAGAAATTGGTAATGTTATGGTTGTTGCAATATGTGAAGGCCGTGTACGCGAGGTGACGAGTGCGTACACGGGTTATATGTTGGAAAACCCGATTTTTGGTAAAAATAGTTTTCCTTTGATTGCCTTTATTGAGTTTTTATAGCATGTGTAGTCATCATGTTTAGCCTAATTTCACATGTCTACGTGCCTTATCTCTTATTTGCAACTTGTACTACATGCTTAGTTGAATTACCTGCTTCCTTGATTTCGTATTCATTATTTAACTGTGAAATTATTTCTTGAAATTGCTATCTTTGAAATATCATTGTTTGAGTTGTTATGTTTTAGATTTCGTGATTCATTTACTTTTGGGACTACGAGGCGGTACCTTGGGAGTGCCCCTGTTGCTATTTACTTTTGGGACTACGAGGCGGTACCTCGGGAGTGCCCCTGTTGCTATTGACTTTTGCGATTACGAGGCGGTATCTCGGGAGTGCACTTGCTGTTATTTTTTGTAAATTCTTATTGCTTAGTTTCCTTGCCATGTTATTATATCGTTATACTCTTTGCCTTGTTCTTATTATTTCCAGTAGGGCCTTGACCTGACCTTGTCACTACTGTACCGAGGTTAGGCTTGGCACTTACTGGGTACTGCTGTGATGTACTCATGCTACGCTTCTGCACATCTTTTTGTGCAGATCCAGGTACTTCCTACCAGTCCAGGTATCACTGAGATAGATCGTACGTTGAGACTTCAAGGTATATCTGCCAGCGTCCGCAGACCATGGAGTCGTCCCCCTCTATCTTTATTGTGTTTTTTTTCCTATGCACATTAGACTCTGATGTATAGAGATATTCGATATTACTTCTTTAGAGTTTGTGACTTGTAATTTATCGGGTTTTGGAAATTTCTATATGTGCTGAGTTGTTGGGTTTTAAGATTATTTATTGTTATCTTAATTATTCCGCATGATGATAGGCTTATCTAGTCTTAGAGACTAGGTGCAGTCACGATATCCCACGGAGGAAAATTTGGGTCGTGACATTTTGACTCCTTAAATTTGAAGATAATTTAACTTATGGATAATTATAGAGATCTCTCCTCACGTTTCGCTATATCACACTGACCTCCCTCATGATTTATGATATTACGTTTACCACTTTTAGTTTGATTTTTGTGTGATAATTCTTTTGCTCTTAGTCACAAATTTTTATAGCGACACAAATATTATGACATATTTAGGACCTCTAATTTTACGAGCCTTATATTCTTACATAAATGTTATGACATGTTTAACACTACAAGTTCCAAAATTCTTTTTTTTTCCTCTTAAATTCCCTTGTAAGTGAACTAGATTTACGTATATTAGAGCAAATAAAGTAATTGTAATCTAATTAGGAAATAACATGATACTAGATTTTCTTATGCACTAAAGAAATATCCATTTTTTTCCTATTTGTTTTGTCATCGTTACAATTTTCATAGAGAGAAAAACAACAGCAAAGAAAAGGAAAGGAGAAAGAAGCAGACGGGCTATTTTTCTGTAGATAAACGTATGGGCTTTATTGGCACACACTTTTGAGGTAAAAATTGTATGGGGTAGCCATTATTTAAAGTGGTATTTACTTTTTATCCAGCATTTTTAGTGCTGAGCAAAAATAGCCACTAGTTTATTAAAATTAATATGAAAAGACGTTGTTACCCTTTCCTTCCCAAACGGAAATACAGTGGTATCGCAAGTTGGATAGATACGCCATTTTCAGATTCTTTACTTGTTCCTTTTTCGCTTTCTTTCCTAGAGTAAGTATTTCAGTTCGTTTCTAGAATGTGACACTTTAAATGTTCATTTTCATGATCTGTAATTCGTAGTAATTAATGAGTTTTAGAAGAAAGTCGTTCAAGACATATTCGAAGATTGGCTGATCTGGACATTAGGAAAAACTTTTGAAGTGCATCCTGATCCTATTCCTCCTAAGCCTTCCACCTAACTATTATTTTAAGTTCAAAAGTTAAGGATACTTGGTCCTTAACTTCGAGTTCCAATTTCAAAAGTTAAGGACACTTGGTCCTGAACTTAGAATTACAAGTTCAAAAGGTAAGGACACTTGGTCCTGAACTTAGACTAACAAGCTAAAAAGTTAAGGACAATAGGTCCTGAACTTAGACTAACAAGCTCGAAAGTTAAGGACACTTGGTCTTGAACTTACAGTTACAAGTTCAAAAGTTAAGGACACTTGGTCCTGAACTTAGACTAACAAGCTCAAAAATTGATCACGCCCAACTATGCCTTATAAAAAGGACAATGCGGTCGCTGCAAATATAATCCGGTTTACAAGTTCGGAGTCGAATCCCGCAGAGAACTAAGGTTTAGCTACAACTGTTCACTATCACCAAGAAGACAAGCTTGAACAATTCCTAACTTATAGATATTAAGATTCTTGTGTTTAACTACTTAACTAACAAAATAAAATAGTAAATTAACAACTAACGATACTGAGGGTTAGATAAAAGATTAAGGAGGTCTAGAGTTATGATTTCCCCAATTTTCGGAATCCTTCCCACTATGTCTTCTATAATTTCGCCTAAGTATTCTCTACCGATCATGAGCACTCTTATTACCGTAAATCTCTCCCGAGTAATTACAATAATTTACTAGACGTACTCTCCCGAGCTACGCTAGCTAGCTTTTAATACAGCTCACTTCAGATCGCACCCAAGGCTTCGTTATCCCTAATCCCACCTTTAAACCCTCGGTTATTGATCCCTCATATACTCTGGGAGTGGTGTTGTTCAACAATTACCTAAATATGCACTCTCTCCCGAGTTATGCATACTAAATAGGCACAGCTAATTGAGAATCCTGTCAATTAACTACAACAAACACGTAGTTGAACAAATAGAGAAAATACTACGGCTCAATTATATAAAAATAACAAGAATTTATCCTACAAAAGGTTCCACCAAACTCCAGATAACAAATTAGCTATTCATAATAGTATGTAAAACTACAATACTAAAAGTCATAACCAACAATGAAAAATAGGAAGAGGAAGGAAAAACTCGTAGAAGAATTCCCCGCCTTTCTCCTAGCGTGTTCTTGCCTCCAAGGGTGTTGTCTAACCCTAAAGTAGTGTCTCTCCGCCTCCTTAGGTCTAATTTGTGTCCAAAATATGTCCTCCTCTTGTTCTTGGCCGACCTCCTTTATTTAATATAGGGTTTAGGACTTAAAATCCCATGTTTTGCACTTTAGTCCCTGAAATTTTCGCTTCCTGCCGCGGTTTTTCCGCGGTTGCGGTGGAACCGCGGCCAAACATGCCCTCTGATTCTTCAATTGTCCGCGACCATCTTCTGCCGCGGTTCTGCCGTGATCGCGGCAAAACCGCAATTTTTCACCCTGTTCCGTTTGGAATTTGGAACAACGTAAAATATGAAAGTTGTAGCCCTTTGAGTTAGCTTTCCAACCATATATTGTGGAGCCCAAATGGAGTTCTGAGCAAAAAGTTATGTCTATTTTACTAGACGGTGCGCAATATACCTCCTCAAGTCTTCGTTCGTACTTAATTATCAAATTTGACCTCCGAACACGATCCCGGCTTAATTCCTTGAGCTTTTACTCAGACTTCAAAGCTTCAAATCACTTAAATTCATTCCATAACATCTATATAGCTCGGAATCACACCTACAAGGCATAAAACACACAATTAGTGCAAAACACTAGCGATTAAAGCGCAAACTCAATTAAAGTGCAGTAAATTCGAGTGTAATAAGCGACTAAAATATGCAATTATACCTATCATCAAAAGTTAATGACAATAGGTCCTGGACTTAGACTTACAAGTTCAAAAGTTAAGGACATGTAGTCCTTAACTTAGAGTTACAAGCACAGAAATTAAGGATAGGTGGTCCTGAACATCGAGTTCCAAGTTCAAAAGTTAAGGACATATAGTCCTGAAGTCCTGAACATAGAGTTACAAGTTCAAAAGTTAAGGACACTTGGTCCTGAACTTTATGAGCAGAAGTGTGTTTTCGTCCGGGCAGGTAAAGTTTATTAAAGCAGTGGCTAAAGACTAAAGATATTTTAAACAGTGACTTAAAAATAAATACATATTCTATTAGTGGCTAACCGTGTACTTCCCCCCACTTTTGAGTTCTCTTTCTCAACCTTGCTCCTTGTGCTAAAGTCCACTACAATATCAGGAATATTGGCAAATTTATTAAGGGAAATTACACATTTGACGGTTCGGTCAAAAATATTTATATGATATACACATATTATACACTAATTAAATATAATTTATACATCATCCGCTACTTTTTTGGGTGGGCTGATATTTAAGTTAATATTTTATTTTTTTGTAAATAAGTTTGTGTGTTCCACTGGCTTTATTTTGTAGGAAAATAGTGTGATAGATGAAAATGTTATACATAAAATTAAAATAATATGATTGAAAGAAGAGGCGGAGCAAGATTTTAACTTTATGAATTTTAGATTTTAGAATCACAACTTCACGTGCTAATAACTAGGTTTTAAATATAATATTTGTATGTATTTTATAAGTTTTTTAATATAAATATATCGATTAATCAAAAGCTATTAAATTTGACAGAACCCTTTGTCGGACTTCTATCTTGGTGCATGATTGATATGGAAATGTTTAATTAGAGGTGTTATGTCATAGAAAGATAGGTATCACAAAGTGGAAGATAAGTTCTACAAAACAGAGTTGTAGGACACAACAATGTTTATGTGGAGGTGATTGTTAGCTCGCTAAAGACAATATTTTCACAATATGATTGTTGCTAAGACATATATGTTATGATAGACGCATAGTCATACAAGATTGAAAATGACTAGAGGTGCCACATGGATATATTTGACTAAAATTTAGATGGGTTTGAATTAAGATGAATCGATATATGGATGGGTTGTTAACTTGCTCAAATTAACTTGGGTTGAGATAAGTGAAATTAAGATGGGTTAAAGAATGGATCGTAGCCCAACCTATGTAGCTCTAATTAAGTTTTAATTTCTTTGATTGCTTTCCTATATATTATCTCCTCAATTACCAGACAAAACTACTTTTTCTTTATTATGGGCCTTATGGCTATATCTAACATATTAAAAAAAAAATTAAAACAAATATCTGACTAGTTTTCCCATAGGTCATTCAAGCTACATATGAAGCTCAAATCAACCCAACTTGAACAGGTAAAGATCACTTTTAGCCCCTGCCAAATTTGCATTCAATAATCATAAAAGTATATAAAGTTTGTATATAACATATAGATATTGATTGCATTTTGGTCATTCATTGAATTTACAGGCCAAAGATTTATCATCTCTATGGGATTAAATCCCGAGTTATTGCGAAGTAAAAAACCGATGAGATTATGGAAGTAAATATTCTTGCATTTATTGCTATGCAAGTAGCATACATCGATGATAGATAAGATAAGATAAGATCTCTTGCAAATCGAGGCTCCTTTGAACTCAAGACTGACTTCGGCCAGGTTCTTTTATCAATCTCTTGGCCTCTGCTAACTCTTTATTCCGTAAATCGGTCGCTGGTAGATCCATATAGAGATCTATATCTTTCTATCTATAAATGTGCTAACTAAAACTAGCGAATTAACAAGAGAGTTAGCACTTTAATAATATTCAATTTATTTATGTTACTTCCCATTTTTAATGAAAGTGTTCTTTGTACAATAAAAAGTATATTTCTGCCGTCCAGTGTAAGATGTGGGGGATGGAAGATGGAAGATGGAAGATGGAAGATGGAAGTGTAACACTCCATAAATTCGGCTTAGGTGTGGACGTGTAAAATGAATAGTAATGTTATATTTTAGACATGCGAAGTTCTATCGGGATGTGTATTGGTGGATATAGTTATTTTAGAATCAAGATGGAGAGTGAAGTGCATAAGATTGGATAAAATCGACTAAGTTTACGAAATGTCTGTCTTCCAGCAGGATTTCGTGAAAATCTGTAAGGCATTTGGGAAAACACAAAACATGAAAGTTGTATCTCTTTAAAATAGCTTTCCAACTATATATTGTGTAGCCAGAATGGATCTGTATGCAAAATGTTATGTGCATTTTACTGGACAATACGCAGAATGCGCCCAGGTGCGTGCCCGGATGGTCCCGTGCACGGCCGCACACTTGTGGTAGTGCTACTGCCCTGCTGCGTATTCAGGTGCGTGTTTGGGCCTTCAGGTGCGCATGAGCGTACTCGGGGGGTCATTTTAAAATCAATACTTCGTCCCCCATACCCCAAAACACAAAAACTTGCTCTTGAAAGGGAAGCTCTCAAGAACCTAACCTCCCTCAAGGTCCCTCCACCATCCAAGGTGAGTTTTAATGGTGATTTTAAGTTAATTTCAATTCTTCAACACCTTATTAACATTGATAAACCCTTCAAATTATTAGATATTCGATTGAGACATTATTGTTGAGAAAAGAAACTTTAGAACTCGAATTCAAGAGGATTGAACGTCAAAAAAGTAATATCTTCACCCTGTACTTGATCTTGATTGACAGAAAAGCGTGAACGTTTATAGGTTTGGGTTGTTGATTATTGATTATTGGTTAAGGGTGTTGTTTATCTTATAGGTGACGAAGAATGATGTTGATTATAACCATTTGAGATTTTAAAATTTATTTAGGATCAAGAGAATGGGTTTTAGGGTGTAGAAACACTATTAATAAGGGCTATGAAGCTTTATACCCACCAAGTATTTGATAAAATATCTAAGTGACCAAAACATGAGTATTATTGTTAATATGGAATCCTTTTGACTTGTATTGCTATAGATTAAAGTTGAAAGGGTTGACAAACGTTGTATTACCCTCAAGAGCAGGAAGTTAAAGTATGTGAGGCTAACTCACTATGTTTGGTAATGTTTATGATTCTCCCTATGTCTCATTCTTATGACTATTACAAATTTTCTCACAAAGTAATTATGCCCAGTTTCATGAATAGTTGTAGAACTTCTATTCTCTAGATGACGTGGTTTCATAATTCATTCAATATCCCATGAGTCTCAGTTATGGAAGATCATTTTATTATGAATACATATCCAGACGAGTCCTATTCAACATTTCAGTATCATGTAACTCAGTTGTCATGACCCGAATTTCCCACCCTCGGGAGTCGTGATGGCGCCTACTAATAGGAGTTAGGCAAGCCAACTTAATTTAATTCTTTTAGCAATTATCGTCCATTTAATGAAAACAAAGCATAATATGATAAAGCGGAAGTCTCAAATATAATTAACTGAAGGAAATGCGGAAGTTTAACAAAATCCTCTACCCAAGACTGGTGTCACAATACTCACGAACGTCTAGAGAATACTAAATACAAGGTTTGAATGAAATATAACACTGTCTTCTTCGGTACAAATGATAACAGACTGAATAAGGTAGAAAGGGACTCCGGGCCTGCGGACGTCAGCAAGGCTACCTCGAATGTCCCTGGACTGAAAGCTCGCTCCCAGAATGCTACTGCTACTCAAATGCTGCTCCAACACCTGGATCTGTGCAAAAAGATGCACAGAGTGTAGCATCAGCACAACCGACCCCATGTGCTGGTAAGTGCCTAGCCTAACCCCGGCGAAGTAGTGACGAGGCTAGACCAGACTACCAGATAAACCTGTGCATATATATATACAAGTACAACAAAATAATAGCGGAAAGTAAACAATTAAAACTGGGAGGGGAACATGCTTATGGGGTAGCAGATAAAACGGAATATCAGGAATAACAAAAGAAACTACATCTGATTTCTTCTAACACAAAATAAGGGAAAACAAACCACTTTCACTTGTTTCAATTTCCTCTCGTTGCAGGCGTGCAACTCGATCCCATTTCTCATA
Source organism: Nicotiana attenuata (assembly GCF_001879085.1). NCBI lineage: Eukaryota > Viridiplantae > Streptophyta > Magnoliopsida > Solanales > Solanaceae > Nicotiana > Nicotiana attenuata. Next base: position 29,326 of record NW_017672939.1, read on the forward strand.
ATATCACGTGGTAGGCGTACCACTCGATCCCATTTCATAATATCACGTGGTAGGCGTACCACTTGCTCCCATTTCATAATATCATGTGGTAGGCGTACCACTCGCTCCCATTTCATAATATCACGTGGTAGGCGTACCACTCGCTCCTATTTCATAATATCACGTCGTAGGCATACCACTCGCTCCCATTTTATAGTATCACGTGGTAGGTGTACCACTCGCTCCCATTTCATAATATCACGTGGTAGGCGTACCACTCGCTCCCATTTCATAGTATCTCGTGGTCGGCGTGCCACACGATCCCATTTCATAATATCTCGTGGTCGGCGTGCCACACGATCCCATTTCTTTCAACACAATACACAAAGTAATCCCGGCAAGGGAGAAAGATGTTATAATAAACTATCCCGTCAAGGGAACGAGATAATATAATAAACTATCCCGGCAAGGGAGATCCAGCTATAACCAAACTTACTCAATTTCTACTTAACACAATTAAATCAATACTCAGACTCATCAATTACTGGCTCAGTGTTAAAGATTTCCAACCAAGTCCTCATAAACAACAATTAAGAATTCGATAATATAGCAATTCAGGACTCACGGTCATGCTCGACACCAGTGTATAGATACTCGTCACCATGCCTATACACCGTACTCGACAAATAGCAATTAGCAAGTAAGACTCTACTCATATTCCCTCAAGCCAAAGTTAGACCAAACACTTACCTCAACTTCCACGGCTAAATCAATCCACAACGACCGCTTTCCCTCTCGAATTCGGCTCCAACTCAATCAAATCTATGAAATAACGACTTTACAACATTAATATAAGCTAAACAAATCAAACCCAATGCCTAAATATAGTTTTCTAAGCCTTCTTCCCAAAATTCCAAAAATCGACCCTGGGCCCGCTTGGTCAAAACACGAGTTTCGGACCAAATTCGTATCACCCATTCCCCCACGAGCCCGGATATACAATTTGTTTTCAAATTCGACCCCAAAACGAGGTCTAAATCAAAGAAAATTGAAAAGCCCTAACTCTAGCCATTTTCCCCAATTTCAACCCTAGATTACATGATTTGAGCTTAGGAATTTGATAAATGATGATGGAAAATGAAGGAGACAAGTTAAACAATACTTACCCAAGAAGCTTTGATGAAGAAATGGCCTAACAATCGCCTAGAAGCTTTGGAGAAGAAAGGGTTCGTGTATTTTTTGAATAAAACCCGACATTGTTCTATTTTTATGACTTAAAAATCGCTGGGTGAAATTACCTTATGCGTTCGCGACAGTAGGGTTGCGTTCGCGAAGGGCAGAAATTGACAACCATTGCGTTTGCGAGTGGAGAAGTGCGAACGCGAAGAGGAAAAATTCTGGGGTCCAAAGTTGGCCTACGCGAACGCGATGGAGGAAACAGCAAAGCATCGCGATCGCGTTGGCCAGAACGCAAACGCGAAGGAGGAAGAGCTCAAAGCTACGCGAACGCGATAGGGTGAGTGCGAACGCGAAGAAGGGAATTACTGTGCACCAACAGCAGATTTTCTGTAATTTTTCCTAACTCCAAAACTACTCCGAACACCTCCGAAATCACTCCCGAGCCCTCGGAGCTCCTAACCAATCACACACACTAACTCAACAACATACTACAAACTTAACCGTGCGATCCAATCGCCAAAATAACATCAAAAACGAGGAATCAAACCTCAAAATCATCACTTTTTCATCAAACTTCATAAACTTTTATTTTTAGATATTTAGTTCCGAAACACGTCAAGCGACGTCCGATTTCAACCAAATTTCACAGAAAGCGCTTAAACCACATATAAGACCTGTACCGGGCACCGGAACCAAAATACGGGCCCGATACCAACACGTTCTAATTAATTTCCTTTTCCAATTTTCATATTAATTTCTGAAAACAATTTCACAGAAAAATTCATTTCTCGGGCTCTCGACCTCGGAATTCGACTCCGGGCATATGCCCGAGTCTCATATTTTTCTACGGACCCTCCGGGACCGTCAAATCACGGGTCCGGGTCCGTTTACTCAAAATGTTGACCAAAGTCAACTTAATCATATTAATATCAAAATTCATCAATGTTTACCCAAAATTCATATTACGCTTTCTGGCTACTCGCCCGGACTGCGCACGCATATCTAGGCAAGTAAAAATGAGGTTTTCAAGGTCTCGGAAGCATGGAATGAAAGAGAAAACAGGTGATGACCCTTTGGATCGTCACATCAGTATGGTTCAGTATTTTACTATCATGTATTGCAGTATGATTCTCAATTCCTTATTTTAAATCATGAATATTGAACACCTGTATTTGGGCCTGAAGCCGAAGTTCATGCTTTATGCATATTTGGGCTTGAGGTCGTAGTTCATACTGTATGCATATTTGGGCCTGATGTCGTAGTTTATACTTTATGCATCTTTAGGCCTGAGGCTGTAGTTATGTATACGTATACTTGGCCCGAGGCCGTAGCTTGTGCACATTTATATTGGGCCTGAGGCCGTAGTTATCATATAAACATGTGGTTCATCATTCAGAAGAGGGAGTATTCATATCCTTACTTCCTTGTTCAGTTATCAGTTTATCAGTTATCAATTCTCAGTTATCGCATCAATTCTCAATTATCAGTTCAGTTTCAGGTTCAGTATTTACATTTCTCTCTTTCAGTTGTTTTACATACTAGTGCAATTCAAATGTACTAACGTCCCTTTTGCCCGGGGCATGCGTCTTGCAATGTAGGTAACAATTTACAAGTTGACGATTCTGCTTGCTAGGGCTTCTCGTATCAGCTATTGGTGAGCCCTAGTCTTTCGAGGGCATTATCCCTCTTTTTTTTCGGTCTTTATAGTATTTCAGCTAATAAGGTATGACGGGACCTTGTCTCCGTAAACAATTAGCATTTCAGTATTCCTTAGAGGCTTCGTAGACTATAGTACAGTCAGACATATGTTAGTAGGCTTTTATGTGTTAACCTTGTTGGCCACTCGTTTATACTTGCAGATTTTTCAGTGTTTTCCGCATTTATGATATTTCAGTCAGACTCTTTAGTAGATCAGCATGTTGCATGTTGCTTACAATTATACCACATGTTGATCCAACCATCCAGTTGGTTCGCTCGGTTACATGCAGTTAGGCAGCGAGTGTCGTGTTACGCCCAAGCCATGGTTCGGGACGTGACAGGAAGATACTTACTTAAGCCTAATATTTTGAACTATATTAATTAACTATGTTAAAGTGTAAATAAAGACGAGGATATTAACTAACTATAAGCTAAAGAAAGAAACAAGAAAAGGAAAACTAACTAGAACTTTATGGCTTATTGGTGCTATACGTTACATACAAGGACTGAAGCACAAACAATTATTCAAAGGTGTAGTAATATTTAACCTCCATAATTAAAAAAATACACGATCAACTAAAAAATTTCAAAAGGGAACATGTGGCACTCATGGCGGAGGGCGAGCCAATAGGAGCGGATCAAGCAGGACTGGCAAGCTTCTAGGTTGGCAAGCTTTTAAAGAAGGGATGCATATGTTATCTTAGGCGAATCCCATATCTGAATGAAAGAAAAAAAAAAGCTTATAAAAACATAATACAAATTTACATTGTACGTGTGCTTTTGGGTTCGATAATAACATAGCCCAAGGAACAAATACGTGAGATTTGTTCGACCAAAGCAAACAATACGTGTCATGAACTTAATCGCGACACATCAATAAGGTACTAAAATCACATATGAATCCACTAAGATATGGTCATGTTGAGTAAGATATGATCACAATAAACAAGATAAAAGTCATGTTGGATCGAAGCTTCATCCATTACAAAACTAATAGGGTAATCTTCATTTCACATTGATTCTTTTTTTGGCCTTGTCCATTTTAGAGGCGATAATAACGACAAAGTGAAGCAGTATCATATTCTGTCTGGTATTCTTCTGTATATCCTTAAATAGGGGTGTACAAAGGGTACCGACAAACCGCACCAATCCGATAATTCGAGTCAAATCGAGAAAAAAACCCGATTATGGTTTAGTTTGATTTGATTTGGTGTTGGAAAAAAAAACCCGACCATAAGTAGTTTGGTTTAACTTTAACTAAAGAAAGTCAAACTGAAACCAAACCAACCCGACATTACATATATAAAAGTTTTAGATATATTTAATATATAGATATACTTATTGTGATGTAATTTATAAATATTTCTTAAATTTTTTCATGATATTATTTTTTAAGATATTATTTCAAGGTTGACTCAGAACTTCTGAATGTTCCAATAAGTTTTATAGCCATTAATATTAGTAACGTAAATAATGCTTACAAAAGCCCACACCAAATTATTAAACCAATACTAACGCTAACAAAAGACATTCAATTCAATACTGCGAACCACAATGTATTGAAAACTTTTTTTTTTGTTCTGCAATAATTTAGATAAAAATGCATAACCTATTTTATTTTTTCTTTAGTGTTTAGTCATGTAATTAATACCCCCTTATTAGTCTACTTATTTAGCATGACTTAGAACTTTTAGATTATGTTTATTTTTATTATGGCCTTTTAATTAGCAATATTTACATTACATAATTTTATTGTCTTTATTGTTGAATATTATAGAATAATTTCATGATACATCTCATATTTTGTATTATTTTCTTGGAAAATACCTTATATAATTGTATCTTACTAGGATTAATGAAATATTTTGAGCACAAATTATATATTTTGTGCTACAAAGATTTTACCGGAAAAAAACCCGAATAACCTGAAAACTGAAAAAAACCGAGATTGAAAAACCCAAGTTTTATTGGTTTGGTTTGGTCTTTAGATTTAATAACCTGACACAATTAGTTTAGTTTGGTAATTGCAAAATCCGAACCAACCCGACCTATGTACACCACTATCCTAAAATATGTAATTTGGTCTAAAATCACACCCTATATTCAAATATCACATAAATGCAAAAATTCACGTGGCAGCGCGCGCATCTCACCTCCTTGAGTTGAGGTGATTCAGGGAAATCAAGGCTATCAAATAGTCACGTCTAGAGTATAGTTAGAATATAAGATAGTTGAAATATACATCAAATAGTTAACAGTGTCAAATTTTAGACCGACTTAAGATGTTCATCATAAACTTGTTTTCTTTCCTTTTTCGTGTTATATTGATCAGAAGCATCTAGCTGCACCACGTAAGTATAGGCTTAGAGTGGATAAGTCTTAATGCATTGTACGGTTCCGTTTGAAAGATTACGAAAATGATAGAAAGCAATTGTGGGTTCAAATCCAATTGTCATTTTATTACAATCACTGTAATTAGATCTTTGGTTTTGCTTTATACCAACATAATCTTCTTTATGCTTAAGTGGCAATGTAACCTGACACTACTTTTTATAGTTAAAATATTGAAAATATTAGGTTTTGTTTGGGCTCTTAGTTTTTTCTTAAACGACAAAACTTTCCATGTTATTCTTGTTGTCCTTCTGTGATGAAAGCAAAAAAAAAAAAAAAAAAAAAAAAAAGACAAATACACAAACTATTTCACGTTCACATACGGTGCAGGAAAAAATTGTACCCTAATGGAGTGTGATGTAAACGTCTACTGTAATGTAAACATTACTTTTACTTGTTCCATGTCTGGATTTCTAAATTAAGTTACCATCCTTTGTTCCATGTCAGGCTTTCTAAATTAAATTACTATTCTCCTGTAATACTGTTTCCAGATTTGGCATTCTATTCTGAAGGGAGTTCACTATTTATAGGTCAAGTCTCAGTATACATTTCATGATTTGAATTTTATAAAAAAAAATGTGTAACGATCCGACAGATCGTTTTGAGCATTTGCATTTCGCTCGCCAGTTCTCGGGCATGACTAGCCTCGTATGATGTATTATGGCTTATGTAAATCGTCGGTTTTGGTTTTCAGGTTAATCGGAACAAATATGGAAGAATGATACTCAGCTTGAAACTTTAAATTTGAAAGGTTTGACCAAGTTTTGACCTTTTAGTATTCGATCTCGGATTTGGATTTTTATGAGTTTGTTAGCTCCGTTAGGTAATTTTGGACTTGGGAGCGCGTCCGGAATGTGATTTGGAGGTCCGTGGTGGAATTAGGCTTGAATTGGAAATTTGGCGATTTTCGGTCGAGAGTAGAATTTTGATATCGGGGTCGGAATAGAATTTCGGAAGTTGGGGTAAGTTTGTGGTATCATTTGTAACGTGTGTGCAAAATTTGAGGTCATTCGGACGAGGTTTGATAGGTTTCGGCATCGTTTGCGGAATTTGGAAGTTTAGAAGTTCTTCGGCTTGAATCCGAGTGTGTTTTGGTGTTTTGATGTTGTTTTGAGTGTTCCGAAGGTTCGACTAAGTTTATATGTTGAAATGTGACTTGTTGGTATTTTTGGTTGAGGTCACGAGGGCCTCGGGATGAATTCGGATGGTCATCGGGGAGTTTGGAATTTGGGAAGTGCAGCTGAAGCTGCTGTTGCTGGTGTTTCCGCACCCACGGATTGGGAACCGCAGGTGCGAGCTTCGCAGAAGCGGTCTTGAGGTGCAGGTGCGCAGAGGAACCGCAGGTGCGGCTTGGTCCCCGCATCTGCGTGACCGTAGGTGCGGTCAGGCGACCGTAGAAGGGGAGTTTGGCTGGTTAATGAAAATCCGCAGAAGCGGAGATTTGTCCGCAGGTGCGGACCGCAGATGCAAAAATTGGTACCACAGGTGCGGTTTTGCTGGGCAGAAGGTATAAATAGAGAGCTTCGCGAATTTTGGTTCATTCTTCACCATTTTTTTTCCGGTTTCGGAGCTTTTGGGAGAAATTTGAAGATGGATTCAAGGGGGTTTTCATTGAGGTAAGTAATTTGAGCCCTAATACACGTATTTATGGTAATATTCCGTGGTTTAATTATATAATTAGTGGTGATTAAGGGTGAAAATGAGGGGTTAGGGCTTGGGATTTTTGTAGAGTTTGATTGAGGATTTGAGGGGTCAAATGGAGTCGGATTTTGATAAATTTTGTATGTTTGGACTCGTGTGTGAAAGGGCTTTCTAATTTTGTGATTTATGTCAGATTCCGAGATGTGGGCCCGGGGGCCGGGTTTGAGTGGATTTCGAGATTTGTGCCTAATTTGCTACTTTTTCTTGTGGAATTTATTCCATTAGCGTATTTTGATGGTATTGTTCTGGTTGTGAATAGACTCGGAGCGATTGGAGGCCGAGTCGAGGGGTAAAAGCATCGCGGAGTAGAGATTTGACCGGTTTGAGGTCAGTAATGATTTTAAATCTAGTCCTGAGGGTATGAAACCCCGGATTTCGTATCGTTTTACTATTTTTGAAGTGACGCACATTCTAGGTGACGGGCGTGTGGGAGTGCACCGTTGGAGATTGTGACTTGGTCCGCCCCGTAGCAACATTAAAGTTGCGTATTTGGTTGAAACTATATGATACTTATGTGTTTTAGAAAGAGTTTCTGTAAATTGGGCTGAATGCCATATTTGGGCCTTGTGCCAGAGCTGTTTGGACCCTTAGGGGCTTTTTTTTTTTACTATCCTCTCACCGTTCTTGGCTAAAAATCTATACTTAGTCTTGTTACACTTATTGATTTTATAACTCAGTCTTTATTACTCTATTTTGATGCTTACAAAAATGTTGTTTTAGGCTGAGTACCCTGTTTGTACTGAGAGCCCGAGTGGCTTGTGAGGTTTATGACTGAGTGAGGGCGAGGGCCTGATTTGTGATGATATTTATGGGATCGGACTGCACGTCGCAGCATGTTGTTACTGATTCATGACTGAGTGAGGCCGAGTGCCTGATTGTGAGATGTTGAGACTATGGCACGTGAGTTGTCCATGCAGAATCTGATATTGATGTTATAGCACGTGAGTTGTCCGTATAGCACGTGAGTTGTCCGTGCGGATTATAGCGCTTGGGCTGTAGGAGCCTCTCCAGAGTCTGCACACCCCCAATGAGCGCGGGTACCCTGATTCTGAGTGATGTGATGCCCGAGGGGTTGTTTATGATTCATGTTTGCTTGAGGGGCTATGTACGAGTGATGTTTGCCTGAGGGGCTATTTATGAATTATGTTGCCCGAGGGGATGTATACGAGTGAGGTTTGCCCGAGGGGTTGTCCATGATTTCATCATTTTGCTCACGGTTGCATTGAGCCTTGTTTTGAAAACTGTTGAAAGACATTTTTAAAAAAATGTTTTTACTGAATCTGGATTTAAATAAGCCGAGTTGATCCAAACTATGGTTTTAAAGGCCTGTTGTATTTTACTGAGATTTCATGATATGAACTGTATATGCTTTATTGCTCGTCACTACTGCTCAGTCTTTATTTACTTTTATTACTTACTGAGTTCGCGTACTCACATTACTCCCTGCACCTTGCGTGCATATCCAGGGGTTGCTGGACGTGCTAGCGAGTGTTGATTTTCATCCATCGTGGATCTGCGGAGTTAGCAAGGTGGCTACATGGCGATTGCAGCCGTGCTTTCCTCCCTCCTATCTTCCTATAGATGTTATTAGTTGGTTTCCAGACTGTACTTGTCTTAGTATTTTCGGACAGTTCTTAGTAGATGCTTATGACTAGTGACACCCCGATGTCGGGCTTTTCTTTCCGCACTTTGTTATTCTGGCTTATCTTATAAGTTTTATTATTTAAATAGCTTGAAGTAATCTTTAAATTGAAATATTGGGCTATTTTGGTAAAAGAGTCAGCTTGCCTAATTCCACGATAGGCGCCATCACGACATGGTAGATTTGGGTCGTGACAAATTGGTATTAGAGCCTAGGTTACATAGGTCTCACGAGTCATGAGCGGGTTAGTAGAGTCTTGCGGATCGGTACGGAGACGTTTGTACTTATCTTCGAGAGGCTGCAGAACCTTTTGGAAAATCCCACATTCTTGAGTTCTTATCGTGCGACATTGATTCAGCTCGAAGTGTAACTCTTTGAATTCCTTCCACACGTTCGTATGCACATATGAGCACTCGGTATCAGCTGTGCATTGACAGCTTGTGATTCCATGGATGAGGTGCGAGATGTGATTTCAGTATGCTGATGATGGGCCAGTTTGGAGGACTTGAGGCCGGGTTTTAATTGTAGCTTGAGCACTAAGGTGTTGATTGTGTGAACACGTGCTTTTGGATTTATATGTCCGATAGTGTCCCCAATAGTGGAATTGATGGCTGGATGGCTACGTGATGAGTATGATGTGACTGCGAGATGTGTTCATATGGTTTGAATGTGACGAGAAAGGCTATTTGAGGAGTAGAAATAACTATTTGGTGCTTGGTTTCCATCTTGATTTGACGTATAGTCTCGAGTTATGGGTGTGTTGAAGGACTTTTTCGTGTTGTTTGTCACACCTCCTTTTTCACTACACCCCCGGAAGGGTATAATAAAGGGAGTTTTTCCAATTAAAGGACAATCGAAACGGGATTTTATTAAAAGAATTCAGAGTCGCCACTTGGGAGATTTATGGTGTCCCAAGTCACCGGTTTAGAATCCCGAATCGAGAAAAAAAATGACTCTGTTTAACAGTCCGCGAACCAGAAATCCGGGTAAGGAATTATTTTAACCCGGGAGAAGGTGTTAGGCATTCCCGAGTTCCGTGGTTCTAGCACGGTCGCTCAACTGTTATATTCGGCTTAATTATCTGATTTTAAACAATTAGTAACCTATGTGCAATTTTAACCTTTTAATCACTTTTATTTAATTAATTCAAGGATGAGTGCAACGTCATTTAAAATATGTTTCGGACCACGTCACATAAATGCACCCGTAGCCCATAACACATTTTATCTAACGTTGAGATTTGGATTTGGGTCACATAAATGTGCACCCGAGTTTAGGAAAGTAGATTATTAAAATACGTGCCTAAAGCAACTACGCGTTTGCACTTTGCGAGGGCCATGGGATTTGCTAAATGGCGCGCCTCGAATTGTAAGGATCAATACAAGATTAATTAAAACGAGGGCCATGCAATTGTCATTTTTGTTCGGCATGGGCACCTCAATTCCAAATTAAAAGGATTAAATCAACTACATCCGGAGGGCCATGACTATTGCGTTATCTAATATGGCCTTCCTCAAATTAAGGAGAGCTTATTTAATTTAAACAAAATACAATTTAGTACCATGAACAACTAAAATTCACCCAAACAAACAGCAACATTTAAAGTCGAGTATAGCAAACAACAATGTCCTACATTTTGCATATACGTCAAACACAATGATAATTCTTTTCTGTGCTAAATTCAAAAACAATCAGATTAGTAAAATTAATGCAATGATCTCACCGCATAAACTGAAACCTTTTCCTTAATCACCCTTTGTCCCACTTTATTAAAATCCTTAATTCAACTCATCATTAATCTAACAGGCATGTTGATTCGTTAAGAAACTAGACGTCAATAAGCATTTAATATGCTAATGCAAAACAGAAACATCACACGCACACCATTGTGCAAACTAAGAATCGAGCAGAACTTCCTTCTATATCAAAATACACAAGATAGAACCACAACAAATTAATCAAGAACAAAGTTTAGCAATGGACCTCAATCCGATGAACTTTGGACGGAACTCGAACCGGAAACCAACGATAGTATCTCGACGTGCGACTGAAACGGAAATTCGGACAACGACTTTCGACGACCTTGAAGCTTACCGAAAAACTCGAGCTAAACCCCAAAAGATGAAATCAATGGACATAATACAAAACATGCTGCTGCGTTTCTACTCTTTTCCTGTTCTCTCCTTATGGTGCGTGAGTGGGATGGTCGATTTTTGTGAAAGGGAAGAAGAATGAGCAGCGGCTATGGCGTTTGGAGGTGGAGGATCGTTTTTGGTTTAAGAAGCTATGGCAGCAGGTTGCTTCTTCTATGAATGAAGAAGATGATCAGTACCTAGGATGGGGGGTGCGTCGTTTGTGTTGACAACGGAGGATGCTGTATATTTTGGTTAAGATCAAGCCATGGTGAAGGATGCTTCTTCGAAGAAGAAGATGGAAACGATGGGGTCCCTGTTTTGCGGCGCTACTCTATCCTCTTCTCCAGGCGTATTTTCTTTTTTTTTTTTTTTTTTTTTTTTTTTGTCTTTTGTTAATTAGTCCCTAGGTCTTTTTGTGTTAGTCCTTAGGGTCTTTTTATTTATTTTTTTGTTCTAAAGAAGAGTCTAGAAGGGTCCCTAGACTACACAATATCTTTTAAAATAAGATCGAAATACTACACCATGTCAAAACTAATCCTAATTAATTAAACTAAACGTGAAACTATTTTTGTATTTTTGAAATTATATAAAGATAAAAATAGGGTACTATTTTTTTGTATTTTTTTCAAAATTTATGAAAAATACAAAAACTAAAATATTTTTTTGTAATTTTCATTTTTCTTGTACTAAAATAAAGTAAAAGCGTCAAAATTAATTGAAATAGCGCTATTAGGCCTAAATTAAATATTTACATGCTAAAATATGAAAAACCTTGGGGAGGGTCAAAAATTACATGTCTACATTGTTTAGTTGAGGAGTGAGTAGATTTTCATGTTGTGATGTGAGTTCAGACTCAGGAAGAGCAAGTGATTGCATGATATTTATGATCGTGGAAGGGTATACGGAGATGTTAGCTTGAGGCGAAGCAGGTGGGTTATCTCCTGCGGGGTTCCCTAAGGATTGTGTGATCCCTATGTTGTTTTGTAGCGAGTTTTCTTTTACCAGTGAGTTATATGTGTTGCAATTTGAGTTGGGATCGCTTATGAGAGTGGGCTTGACTGTTACGAGGGTGAATGCAAGATTTGCAAATGATTTGAGGTATTAGACGGGTTGTGTTGCATGAGCTTATGAAGGATTCAGTTGAATCTCACTATGGTAGTATGGCAGTAATAGAGTATGGGTATCTTGAGTTATTGTGTGTTTTATCTATGGCTTTGAGCCAAGTGGGGGAGTCTGCTATTGATCAGTTGATTGCACGGTTATGTGTTGTGTTGGTTTCAGTTGGAGGTATACTGGTGTATCAGTTGTGGCTTATAGGAGTTAAGATCGAGGATGACTCGAGTAAAGGAAATTTTGGATAAGGGTTGTGTTATGCTTTATGGGTGTATGAGAATCACAGAATGACTTGAGTTGTTATTGGTGAAGGATGTAATGTGCATGGAGCAGGAATTTATTTGGTTGCATTAAGGTGGGGTTACTTCCTAGGGTATTGGAGTGCTAATAGAGCACAGGTTGTTCGGTCCGTTTGAAGTCTAATTGAGATTTGAGTAGAGCGGAGGACTCCCGAGAATGGTTCTAACGGATTCAAGTTCTATATGTAACAATTGGGGATCTTCAGGATGTGTATTTGGCTAGAAACTAAGGTTTACCTTGGGAGGGTATCAAGACTTGTGGCATTTCTATATCGGGATGGATTCTACATATCAGTATCAGGGAGGTGAAGGTAATGACTCTAGATTTGCAGGAAGTCTCTTCAGGGTAAGTATTTTGAATATAGTGCTTTTGGGGATATTTAAAATAGTATTCAGCGGCTTATGAGCCTTAGACGATGTTGTTTTATGCTTAGGTCTCGTGTGGTGAGTTTGGGTTGAAGATTGTGGTGTTATGGCGAATAGAAGTATCAATTTGAAAGTAATTCAGAAGGAACTCAGATAGATAGGATAGCTTGGTAGTAGGTTAGATCGGCATGGCAATGGGTATGATTAGTTCTTTGGGTGTTTATGAGGTAATGAGTTTCTACAGGTATTTCGTGGCAATGCTCTTGGGTTTTTGGTGGCCTGCGTAGCTTGGTTGAGTTAGGAGGATTCAGTCCTGACGGTTTGGTTTTGTGCCAATGGGGTTCGGAAAGTTCTTGATGGTTTCTACCACGGTTAGAGATGTGTATTTTCTACTGGCGTGAGGAGCATGTGATGTATGGTGATTTATCCTAGATGGGATCAAATGGAAAGTTCTTGGCTAGTTGAGTATGTAGTTGTTTGTGGCTCGGAACATATTATGAAGTTCACACATTTATCATAGGATGGCATGGTATAAGCGGTATGTTGTGTAGGATTGATATTTGCATGTGTAAGGTCATGGTTCAGTTCTGAAAGGAAGGTCGTAAATTCTTAGGCAGCATGGACAGTTTCAGATGACTAGGTAAATGATACTACTAATTGGTATGGCTTGATGAGAATATACATTTCAAAAAGGGGCGATGTGTTTGAGTTATGAATACTTTATTAGTATTGCGGCACTCTCTTGGTTGACCGACTGCTAGAGTTCAAATTTTGCTTTTTGGCACTGAAGAATTCTAGCGGTATTCCTCGTGGGATGACCGTGTAATTGGAAAAGTGTGGGCGTTCAGGCGGCAGAGTTGAGATCAAAGATGGTAATTTGTACGTTCTACGAATTTGGAGACTGAGAGTCTCGTGAGTAGATTATTTCGTGGCTGTGGAATGTGAAAATGTAGCCAAGGTTAGTCAGGGGTTAGTGTGTGTTGTGATTCAGTCATGGTAGACTTTCGGAGGGTTATTTACCTATCGTGGGGGACCAGAGTTGATTTGGGGTTCATTGGTATACCCAATATGGATGTGTGTTCTGCATCGGGTCGGATTTGTTGACTCCGAATTGCTATTGTTGAGGAATGTGCCATTCGATTGTTATTGAGCTTATTTGTGTTCTGGAGTGATCTATGTGTTACCCTTCCGTGTTACAGGGAGTTATGATTTGTTGGTTATATGCACATATGGTGTGGTTCTATTGGGGTCTCACAGCGGAATTTGAGTGGGAAGAGTATTGGGTATTGCTTGGTGGATGGCGTATTGGTTATGTTCTTTCGCATTATGTGTGGTGTGATGTCACTTGCTTCTCCGTGGTTATGGTCATGCACTTTGAGTACTTGATGTCGAATTGCGCGTGGTTATTGGTTTTGAAAAAGGTGGCTTGAAGTATTTTATGTGGACCGGTGTTTGGATGGGATCGCGCATTTCAGCAAAGTTATGTTGGGATATAACCCTTTGTGTTAGATTCGTGTATTTTGGTTCTACGGTGTGTGATGGGTTATTAGCATTGCATTGTGGTAGTACTGGTGAACTTGCGGTACAACTCTCTCATTTGAGTCATTTTCCATGATTTGAGTACATTGGGATTGTTGCTTATTGGTGCGCGGATTGCACGGGTTGTGGCTTTAGATGGTATTGATGTGTCATGTCACTAGAGTAGTCGTGTTGGATGAGATGAGGTCATTGGACCTAGGATGAATACTATCGGATTTGATTTCAGCACGTTGGAAAGATAATATCAAAATTCGGCTTAGAAATTTACTATAGTCCTTGTCGAAGGAGACGGAACTCTATGACTGGTTGATCTGAGGAAATGGTTACGATTTTTGTGTGTTTCTTTCATCATTGGTAGCATACGAAAGTGTTGGAATGAGGCTTTGTTTGATAAGAGGGTTATTACCGGTATTGGGTTGTTCGAGCAACTGCTGTGATTAGAAGTTATCGCTATGAGTGTTCGAGTTGTGTGGTATATCATGTGATTTCATCTTGAGTTGCAATTATTGCTTGATACATCGTGTGCAGACTTATTCAGTGTATAGATGTGAGATTCTAATCTTATAGATAATTTCGGAAGTGGAAATGTGACTCTAAGGTTATGGGCTAGGGCGAGTTGTGAATTTCAGTTATGTTGTGTTATCGGACCTATACGGGATAGGTTGACGTGGGATCACCCCCGGTTATGTGCATGGTAAGGTTATACATCGATTTGATGACTTTTGGAGCAACTCTGGGCACGTTCGAGGATGAACGTGTGTTTACGTGGGGAAGGATGTAACGATCCGACCGGTCGTTTTGAGCATTTGCACTTCGCTCGCCAGTTCTCGGGCATGACTAGCACCGCATGATGTATTATGACTTATGTAAATCGCCGGTTTTGGTTTTCTGGTTAATCGGAACAGATATGGAAGAATGTTTATCAGCTTGAAGCTTTAAATTTGAAAGGTTTGACCAAGTTTTGACCTTTTAGTATTCGATCTCGGATTTGGATTTTTATGAGTTGGTTAGCTCTGTTAGGTGATTTTGGACTTGGGAGCGCGTCCGGAATGTGATTTGGAGGTCCGTGGTGGAATTAGGCTTGAATTGGCGAAATTGGAATTTTGTGATTTTCGGTCGGCAGTAGAACTTTTGATATCTGGGTTGGAATAGAATTTCGGAAGTTGGAGTAAGTTCGTGGCATCATTTGTGATGTGTGTGCAAAATTTGAGGTCATTCAGACGAGGTTTGATAGGTTTCGGCATCGTTTGCGGAATTTGGAAGTTTAGAAGTTCTTAGGCTTGATTCTGAGGGTGTTTTGATATTTTTTTGAGTGTTCCGAAGGTTCGACTAAGTTCGTATGTTGATATGTGACTTTTTCGTATTTTTTGTTGAGGTCCCGAGGACCTCGGGAAGAATTCGGATGGTCATCAGGGAGTTTGGAATTTGGGAAGTGCAGCTGAAGCTGCTGTTGCTGGTGTTTCCGCACCTGCAGATTGGGAATCGCAGGTGCGGCTTGGGCCCCACATCTGCGTGACCGCAGGTGCGGACAGGCGACCGCAGAAGCGGAGTTTAGCTGGTTAATGAAAATCATCAGAAGTAGAGATTTGTCCGCAGGTGCGGAGCGCAGATGCAAAAATTGGTACCGCAGGTGCGGTTTTGCTGGGCAGAAGGTATAAATAGAGAGCTCCGCGAATTATAGCGCTTGGGCTGTAGGAGCCCCTCCGGAGTCTTCACACCCCCAGTGAGCGCGGGTACCCTGATTCTGAGTGATGGATGCCCGAGGGGCTGTTTATGATTCATGTTTGCCCGAGGGGCTGTATACGAGTGATGTTTGCCCGAGGGGCTATTTATAATTTGTGTTGCCCGAGGGGTTGTATACGAGTGAGGTTTGCCCGAGGGGTTGTCCATGATTTCATCATTTTGCTCACGGTTGCATTGAGCCTTTGTTTTAAAAACCGTTGAAAAACATTTTTTTAAAAATGATTTTTACTGAATCTGGATTTAAATAAGCTGAGTTGATCCAAACTATGGTTTTAAAAGCCTATTGTATTTTACTGAGATTTCATGATATGAACTGTATATGCTTTATTGCTCGTCACTACCGCTCAGTCTTTATTTACTTTTATTACTTACTGAGTTGGCGTACTCACATTACTCCCTGCACCTTGCGTGCAGATCCAGGGGTTGCTGGACGTGCTAGCGAGTGTTGATTTTCATCCGTCGCGGATCTGTGGAGTTAGCAAGGTGGCTGCATGGCGATCGCAGCCCTGCTTTCCTCCCTCCTAACTTCCTATAGATGTTATTAGTTGGTTTCCAAACTGTACTTGTCTTAGTATTTCCGGACAGTTCTTAGTAGATGTTCATGATTAGTGACAACCTGATGCCGGGATTTTGTTTCCGCACTTTATTATTCAGGCTTATCTTATAAAGTTTTATTATTTAAATAGCTTGAAGTAATCTTTAAATTGAAATATTGGGCTGTTTTGGTAAAAGAGTCGGCTTGCCTAATTCCACGATATGCGCCATCACAATATAATAGATTTGGATCCTGACAAAATGATATCTTAATTTTGAAAGGACAAAAGATAACAGATAGCTCTAAAGAGAATAATGACAAGCATTTTAGTTTTTTGGAATAGAATATAGAATATTACAGTTATCTATCGGAAAAATCTATTCAATATAAAACCCAAGTATTTATAGGTAAGAGAGCTGAAGACCAACAGAACCAATGAAAAACATTATCCACTTCATACTTGAATGTTTAACTTTAATATCCATTCAAAAACAAAAAAGAAAAAGAAAAGAAAAGAAAAGATATGAATGGAGGAGGTCAATCGTATCAATAAAAATATCAAAAGTTCTTCGTACTTCTAAGAGAAATTTTCAAAAACTATTATATTTTAGTGATTATTAGTTTGCTATAGCTACCATTTACTAAATTACTTTTTATAGCTATGTTTTTAGTTGTTATAGACTGTATTCGATGTATTTTTGCTACTGTATTCATGAATACAGTAGCAAAACTTGGCGAAAAACAGGGAAATCCAACTAAGTAGAGAATATATTCGACTGTATTCGCGAGCTGTATTCGTGAATACAATAACAGAATTTGCAGAAAAAAAGTCTTCAGCTGTTTAAAAACGGTAAGTGAATCAATTAACGTGATAGACTCCTAATATAACTCAACAAACTCAATTATAACACACAAAATTTGTATTTCCAGTTATAGAAAAGATTCTCAACCTAGAAACACCCCAAAAACAGAGCAATTTTCAGAGATTCAATCCATCCTTTCTTTATTTAGTGGTATCTTTATTAAAATATTTTTTAGTGGTATCTTTACAAATAGATTTATATATTGAAATTATATAATTATATTGAATACAGTTAAATACATAAATTACATTAAATACATGAAGTATAGCAGGTCATCTATAGTGAAAAAATATATGAATACATACCGCAGATACATTTAAATACATATATACATTTGAATACTTAAATTATATTAATTAAAAAACATATGAATACATTCATGGAATACATTGAGACGGTGAATACAATGAAATACATGGAATACAACGAGATACATTGAAATACAATGAAAAAAAGACAGTGAATACAATGAAACAGCGAGATACATTGAAATACAATGAAAAAAAGATAACAGACTCTTCAAGTTCCTCAGCCCCAAACTCCGTCCCCAATCCACCGATATCCAAGTCGCCGCCATGTGGGGTGTCGCCGCCAGTTAAATAAAGACAGTTGTTGAAGAAGCACCAATTTAAAGGATCAAACGGAAACTAGAGACATAACTTCTTCAGATCTCACAAGGCAAACATGAACAATCGATGCAAAATCTAAGGAAAATTTAGAATGTGTAACACAACTGTGTGAAAGAAATCGCCGGCCGGAGGAGGGGGTTAGGAGTGACACAACAAGGAAGAGGGGAAGTGGTCGCCGGCCAGATCTGTCGTTGGCGGAACACAGCCCCTGCTAGGGTTTCTAAAAGTAGGGGAGGAAAAAATCGGGGGGAAAAGAGAAGAAAGAGGAAAGAGAAAGGAGGAGAGAGGGAAGAGAGAGGGAGAGAGAAAAATAATACACAGCTTATTTAATGGCTTAAAGGTAGGAAGTAGCCATAAATAGATATTTTGCTACAAAAATTAAAAGGTAGCTATAGAAGATAATTTTTTAAAAGAGTATTTATTTATAATAAATAAGGTATCAACCTTTGCAATAGGAGGTAAAATTTCCTACTTCTAATTAGGTGGCAATTTGAGCCCAAACTCATTTAATCCGCCCAATTCGCTCAAAGTTGGCTTGGTCATTGACCCGTTCATTTGCTGAACTCAATCCATCCCGATCCAGCTCATCTCTGCCCATCTAAAGCTTGGCTAATTTTATCCCAAACTTTATCTATGAGTAATTTTGCTAAAATATCTTAATTTTTTCCGTTTGATATGTTATATATAACCATAATAAAAGAAAAAAAAGTCTATTTGATAATTAAATAATTCATACGAAAATAACACACATTAATTAAAGCTCGGTAAGAGTTGGACGGATTGGACTGTGACCCAAATTTTAGCACATCTTGACCTAGCTCATCTCAGTCCAAGTAACTTTTGGCCGGGTTCATATTGATTCAACCCATTTGACACCTCTACTTCCAATCATAGGCATATTAGCATATGAAACCATCAAAGGTGGTTGTATGATGAATATGACCATTTTTCCTTTATTAGACGTGTGATATTCGAGTATTGAGAATAAAAAAATTTTAACAGGGAGCGCTTCTTTTTTTAATGAGTGTTATGTAGCAAAAATTCGGATTTGTCGGGCCTTAATGCAGACATCTTACTCGTATCGAATGTTTCTACCAAACCAATAGATGCATGATATATATTTAAAAATAAACTCTTCTAAGATAATCATGATTGGTTAATACATATTTTCACCTAATAAAATCACATTATTACGGTATTTAATTAGTTTGGTATAAGCACCCGAAGCGAATAAACTTTGTAACAAAAAAAGCATAGAGTATATAAAAAAGCCTAACAACGTAAATATGTGCAATACTAGTGGCATTTCCAACTTATGAGCTATATAAATAGAAGGGCCATTTTTTCTCAAATCTCAACTAGCAAAGTAAGGGCCGCAAACATAAAGCATCAGTCAATCAATTGTTTGGTGTTCAAGAATTTCTGTAGTTAGAGAAAATGAAAGGAGCTCAGAATAAAGAGATGATAAATAATGGCAGAAAATTGTCAAGAAAGCTTGTTTATGGCAAGTGAAGGTAGCCATTGTTTTGAGTTTGGCTCAATCTTTGTCTTCAATGTTCTCTTCTGGTGGTAGCTCTCTCTCTTCCGAAGAAACTCAGCAATCTTAAGCTGAAGAGAAAGAGAGGGTATTCCGTGGAATTAATAAGATGCATGCAAGTTGATACCAACACTACAGTTATAAAAAAAGGAAAGAGTACTCAGTTTTGGTAAATTTAGGGTGAAGGGTATTATTGTCCATATGAGAATCTTGATTTTGGTGTTAATGTTTTGTTGATTTCAGTTTATTCAGACCCTTGTATAGTTTTTGCAGTGAATTCCTTTCCCTTATTGTGAAAGAAAAAAAATCGCTTTTCATAGGTATGAGGATGACAAACGGTCGGGTCGAGTTGGATATAGGCGGTTGGAAAACGAGTAATATAAAAATGAATAAATTACCTGATCCCAACCATATTTCATACGGATAGAAAATTGATTAACCGGCGGGTAATATTGATATTCATAGTGTTCATGACTTCTTGAATATGATATTTTTTTGGAGAATTCATACTCTCCGAATTTTGAGGAAGCCCCAATTTGAGTCTTTGCAAATTAAAAGTTAAACTTATTGGTTATCCATTTGTAAATGGATAATATGAAACTTATTCATATTTGACCCATTTTTTAAAGTTCATTATCCAACACATATTTTAGTAGATAATAACTAGTTTTTTAATTCTATTTGCTACCACTACGTAGGTATCAAAGAGGTATTTCTCAAACGAACTGACACAATGCGCTTAATTGATGAGAATTGAAAAAATTTCTTGTCCCTATTAGCAACTTATGGAGAGTTGCTAAAATATCGAAAATTTCCCAGAGACCTCGGTTTTAAATTTTCCACTATATTTCATAGATTGGAAAATAAGATTCAACAAAACCCAAGTTGCTGAAAGCTAAGCCAACATGATTATCATTACACTATAGTTAATTGAAAATATTTTCACCTTAATTTATCATATTGTTTAATATAAACGCCCAGTACAGTAAATTTTTTATCAATCCCAACGTGGCCGAGAATATATTTTCCCTAGTTAGAAATTCTCCTCACCGCTTTTTGTCGCAAAATATAATAATCGACAGAATTTTTCATATAGAAAAATTTTGGCGATAGGGAGGAACGCTTCTTAATTAAATTTCTAGTCGGAGCTATTTTCTCAAGAATTTTTTTACCGGGATCAAAATTTAAACGATGATCCTAAGAGAAGTCCACACAACATTTCAAGTTTTAGCTCTGCCCCTGCTTTGGCAGATATTTACAAAGCTCATAGGGGCCAAGCCACATGTCTTAAAGGGTGGTCAATTGACTACCCTTACCAAAGTGTACCTT
Organism: Nicotiana attenuata; assembly: GCF_001879085.1. Classification (NCBI taxonomy): domain Eukaryota; kingdom Viridiplantae; phylum Streptophyta; class Magnoliopsida; order Solanales; family Solanaceae; genus Nicotiana; species Nicotiana attenuata. The sequence goes on from NW_017672939.1 coordinate 50,004, forward strand.
CGCGCCTGCTAATAAAGTTGTAGCTTGAAAGTCAAGCAATCTTCCAGCAAGAAAGACTTTCTTCAAAATTAAATTCCGTAAAATTAGCAGGAGTATCGGAAGATTAAACAAAGTTGTAGTAAGAAACAAAAATTTTAGGATGTAGTATTTGGTAGTTTATTCAATTCATGTTTAAATACGATTTATAGTCAGAAATAGGTTTTTAGTTTCTAGTTAAAGTAGGTTTCATACTATAATCTATCTATATCTATTTATATTATATTAAAAGCACGAAGGCCCTTAGCGAAATGTTGTTCGCCTTTTTTATCCTTTAAAAATAGATTTCACATTAGTCAAAATTGTCATTTAATTATGTAACGACCCGGCCGGTCGTTTTGAGTATTTTAACCCCGAGCCCCTATTATTTTCTCTTTTATGTTATATTGCGATTTCGCGACTTGTCGGGGTGTTTGGTCTTGGAGTCGAGTAAAATGGGACACATAGTCCCTAAGTTGAAGGTTTAAATTGTGAAAATTGACCGTAGTTTGACTTTTGGGTAGATGACCCCTGAATGAAATTTTGATGATTCCAATAGCTCTGTATGGAGATTTTTGACTTAGCAGCACGACCGAATGTTGATTTGGAGTTCCGTAGGTCGTTTCGGCGTAAATTGGCAAAAAGTTGGAAAATGGAACTCGAATGTTTTACCGAAAATTGACTTTATTGATAATGGGGTCGGAATCCTATTTCGGAAGTTGGAATAAGAAGTAATGTCATTTATGACTTGTTTGCAAAATTTGAGATCAATCGAAATTGATTTGATAGGTTTCGGCATCGAACGTAGAAGTTCGAATTCGTTAGTTTTGGTTAGGCTTGAATTGGGGTGCGATTCATATTTTTGATGTTTTTTAAAGTGATTGGGAGCCTCGACCAAGTTCGTATCATGTTTTAGGACGTGTTGGTATAATTGGTTGAGGTCCCGAGGGGCCTCGGGTGGATTCCGGATGATTAACAGATCGAAAATTGGACTTGGAACAATTCTGGAAATTTCCCAGGTCTGGTGCGATCGCACATGCGAAATTTTGATCGCAGGTGCGAGCTTGGAAATGCAGAAGCGATGCTGGGTTAGGTAAGGCAGCGACCTGTCGCAGGTGCGGATGGCTGCCCGTAGAAGCGGAGTCGCACCTGCGACTGGTCGATCGCAGAAGCGGAAAGATGAGAGGGCTGGCTGCTTCGCAGAAGCGAGTCCACCGAAGGAAACTTTTTGACCGCATAAGCGAAGGAAACACTCACATCAGCGAGACTGCAGATGCGTCCAAGTGTGTCGTAGATGCGAAAACACTGGGCAGTGTATAAGTCGAAGGGTCCGAGACTTCTTCTCATTTTTGGACATTTCAAACATGGTTTGGGGCGATTTCTGAGCGAAATCTCACAGGAATTCCTGAGGTAAGTCACTTGTAACCATTCTTAGTCAATAATATTGAATTATCATTGAATATTCCGGCTAAATTACGTAATTTTGAGGTGTAATTCGAGGATTTGGGCCTAGGAATTTCGAAATAAGAATTTAGGATTGGAGGTCGAGTTGATGTCGAATTTGATAAATTTGGTATGGTTGGACTAGTGGTTGAATATGCATTTGTATTTTGTAACTTTTGCAAATTTTTGAGACATGAGCCCCGCGTTGGCTTTTGAGTTGACTTTTCGGATTTTATTGTGAAATTTAGCATTTTCATATGAAATTTATTCCTATAACTTGTGTTGAGTATATTGAAATTTATTTTGGCTAGATTCAAGTCATTTGGAGTTGGATAATCAAGGAAAAGGCCTACTAGTGGATTGAATTAACGACAAGTCGAGGTAAGTGACTTGTCTAACCTTGTGGGTGGAAAATTTCCATTAGGTGGTGTTGATATGATAATTGTGATATGTGAAAGCCGTGTACGTGAGGTGGCGAGTGTGTACACAGGTTAAATGTGGAAAAATTCTGGTTGTAATACTGTAGATTCCTGTCAAATATTTATTGAGTCATTTTATCATGTTATGTTCGTTATCATTAGTCTATTTTCATATGTCCTACTTGCATTACATTTTTTCCTACTAATTGCTCTATTCCTCATTTTCGTACTCATTATTTGATGGTTGAAATCCTTGTTCGAGATTTTGTAAACTTATAAAATAATTGTTTGTTGAAATTGATATTGAGATATACGGGCCGTGAATCACATTAAGGCCAAGTACTAAATTGTGAAATAATATTTTGTTGAATTGTACACTTCAAGTTATTTGTTGAGATTTCGTGTACATTGTTGTTGAGCCGTGGGCTTCTTATTGAGGAATAATATTATTGTTGATTTATTTGGCAAGTTGTAATACTTGGGCACTTGAGGTGCGAAATTATGATATAATGTGATATTTGGGCACTTGAGGTGCAAACTGTGATATGTTGTGATATTGCTACGCATGCGGTGGTATAAAGTCTGGGTGTTGAAACACATGAGATGAGATAAAGTGGGCTTGATACGCGTGGCTAGTAGGGGAACTACTAGAAGTCGCGGTGTGATAAGGGGACAAAAATGTGGGATGCTAAAAATGATTTTAAAAAAAACTAAATGTGAAGGCTCCCGTAGTGAAATAAGAAAAGATTTGTGAATTTATTTATGATTTGGGACTGCAAAGCGGTACCTCGGGAGTGCCCTTTTTGCTGATATTTCCTCTATTGCTGCTCTTGTCTCTTGCTGTTTTGTTTCCTTTAACATGCAAATCCCTGCTTGTTTCTATGGCGTATTATTTGCCTTTCTTCTGTGTAGTTAAATTGTGGCGTACTCCTTTACTTGTTTCATTTTCATTGTCATTATTAATATGTTGTCAAATCTTTTGCCCTGCTTCTTATTATTTCCAATAAGGTCCTGATCTGACCTTGTCACTACCCTACCGAGGTTAGGCTTGACACTTATTGGGTACCGCTGTGGTGTACTCATACTACGCTTCTGCACATCTTTTTATGCGACCAAGCATTAGTGAGATGAGTCCGTACGTGAAGACTTCAAGGTATACCTGCCGACGTCCGCAGGCCTCAGAGTCCCCTTCTACCTATATTATGTTGTTTCCTTATCATTATAGACTCTGATATATATAATGATATTCAGTGTCACTCCATAGAGCTTGTGCCTTGTATTTCGTCGGGTTTTAGGCAAATTACACATGTATGAGTTGAGTTTAAGATTTTAAATTATCATTCCAGTTATTTTTACATGTTGTTAGACTAGAGAGACTATACGATATCCTATGGAGGGAAATTGGGGTCGTGGAAAATTATTATTAGTACAATTTAGGAGTTTAAAATTAACTAAAATTATGGCCATTAAATATTTTCTTATTTGAACTTTGTATGAAGTTCTAATATTTAAGAGTTTCAATCGATTATATTTTTCCTTATAAAATTCTTCCTTATTTGAACTACATAACACAAATATATATTTTTAATGTTTAAAACTTTGACACCAAATAAACTTTTACTTATTAAAAAAGATGTATTTGTAAAATTACAAAACTTTGAATAGTAGGAAGTCCGTAATGCGATGTTCTATTAGAATACAATTCCTACATTATATTCTGTTATTAGAATGCATTTAGTTGGGGGCGCGGAAAAAATTATTTCTATTTTTGGTTAATGTAACGACCCGGCCGGTCGTTTTAAGTATTGCAGCCCCGTTTTCCCATTTACCGATTATTTTAAGCTTAATTGTAATTATGTGAATTGTCGGAAAAGCTTCGGAATGAATTGGGATACTTAGTTCCAAGATTGAAAGCTTAAGTTGAAATAATTGACCGGATGATGACTTATGTGTAAACTACCCCGGAATGGATTTTTTTTAGTTCCGATAGCTCCGTATAGAAATTTCGGACTTAGGAGTGTGTCCTAATATTTATTTTGAAGTTCGTAGTTAAATTTGACTTGAAATGGCGAAAATGGGAAATTGAATGTTTGGAAGTTTGGCTGGGAGTTGACTTTATTGATATCGGGGTCGAAATTCGATTCTGGAAGTTGGAGGAGGTACGTTGTCTCATTCATGAATTGTGTGCAAAATTTGAGGTCAATCGAAATTGATTTGATAGGTTTCTGCATCGAACATAGAAGTTGGAATTCGTTAGTTTTTATTAGGCTTGAATTGGGGTGCGATTCGTTTTTTTGATGTTGTTTAATGTGATTTGAAGCCTCGACTAAGTTCGTATCATATTTTAGGACGTATTTGTGTAATTGGTTGAGGTCCCGGGGGCCTCGAGTGGATTTCGGATGTTTAACGGATCAAAATTTGTTCTTGAAGCAATTCTGAAAATTTTCCAGTTCTGGTGCAATTGCACCTGCGATAGAATGGTCGCAGGTCACAGGTGTGCTGCTGCAGGTGCGGCTGGCTAGGCGCAGAAGCGGAATGGGGCTGGCCTGGGCTGTGTCGCATGTGCGTGAGGACTTCCGCATCTGCGAGCCTGCACGTGCGAGCCAAGCTCCACAGATGCGGAATGATGGAAGGGCAGCTTGTGTCGCAGAAGCGAAACAGCGACTGCAGAAGCGGATTGTTGTCGAAGAAGCATGCTACGCTGCAGAAGCGAATGGAATTCTCGCATCTGGGAGACCGCAGATGCGGCCAAGTGTGTCGCAGATGCGAGAGAATTGGGCAGAGTACAAAACAGAGGGGTTCCGACATTTTTGTCATTTTGGACTTCAAACACTCGGTTTGGGGCGATTTCTGAGCGAGAATTCATGAGACTTCTTGAGGTAAGTCACATGCAATCATTTTTACTCTATAATATATAATTATCATTAAATATTCCGACTAGATTACGTAATCTTGAGTTGTAATTGGAGAATTTGGGCCTAGGGATTTGAAAATAAGAATTTAGGATTTGGAGGTCAAGTTGATGTTGGAATTTGATAAATTTGGTATGGTTGGACTCGCGGTTGAATGAGCGTTCGTATTTTGTAGCTTTTGTCAGGTTCTTAGACGTGGCCCCCATAGTTGAATTTTGAGTTGACTTTTCAGATTTTATTCGGAATCTTAGCATTTTCGTATGGAAATTATTCCTATAATTTGTATTGAATATATTGAATTGTTTGTGACTAGATTCGAGACGTTTGACGGCTGAATCGCGAGGAAAAGGCTTATTGGAATAAAGAATTTCACGGTTTGAGGTAAGTAACACTTCTAAACTTGGTTTTGAAGGTATAAATTCCCGAATTACGTGTTATGTGATTGGTTTGGAGGTGACACACATGCTAGGTGACGGGCGTGTACCGTAGAAATAATGACTCAACCAATTCCCTGAAGTTGTGTACTCAATTAAATTGCTATTTTCTACATGTATTTCATGGGTTAAAGAAATTGAGATTAGAATCATGTTAAAATTATGCTGATGCTATATGCCGGTATTGTTGTGACCCACAGAGGTCATATTGTTGTTGAATTAATTATTTAAAAATGTAATTTCATACTCAGTCATGTTCATTCATTTATGAGGTTGTGAGGATAGCTATGGATCGGGGCTGCACGCCGCACCGTGCCATATTGGTTTTATATATATTATATGGATCGGGGATGCACGTCGGAGCAGGCCTTATAGGCTTTATTGTTATAGGATCGGACTGCACGCCGCGGCAGACCTAATTTGCTTATTATAGCGCTTGGGTTGAAGGAGCCTCTCCGGAGTCTGCATCCCCCACAGTGAGCGCAACTGATATTTATATTTGGGATGAATCTTCCCTGAGCTGGAATTGCCCCGTATAGTACTGAGTGATTGAGTACTCTTAGAGTGTGAGTACGTGAGACTTTCATTATGTTGTATCACATTCGACATGTACATTGGCATGTAGACATAGAGACGTCATATTCCTCACGTCATTCAAACTTGATATATTTTTCTTGTATTGAGTTTAATTGTTGAACTTGAAAGCACGCCTACATTTTTGTACTAATATTTCTATAAATGGATTGTACCTGTTGAGCTCGTCACTACTTTCAGCCCAAAGGTTAGCCTTGTTACTTATTGAGTACATTGGGTCGGTTGTACTCATACTACACTCTGCACTTCGTGTAGATCTAGGTACTTCCTGATATGACGTCTGCTAGATTTCAGATATTAGCTGTTGGAGACTATCGATGTAGCTGCTTGACGTCCCGAGACCTTGACTCTCTTTCCTTTCAGTTATTTGTACTGTTCTATATTTCTAGACAATGTTCCTTTATCAGTCAGATTATGTTATTATCTAGATGTTCATGTACTCATTGACACCGGATTTTAGGAGTGTATTGTATAAAGACACCGTATTTTGTACTATGGGATTTTACTCTTAAATTTACTTATTATGTTTTCAGACTTAATGAAATTTGTGATTTATTGTGGTTGACGGCTTGTCTAGTATTGAGATAGGCGCCATCACGACATGTGAGAGTTTGGGTCATGACAGTTAATTTTGGATGCTCTAGTATCACTACGGAAATCATAGGAAAAATAGGAACAACATGAAATCCAGAAGAACGATGCAAAGCAAAAATGATAGCTAGTAAATAGGTGTGAGCACGTGATTTTTGCCCTATATGAATTATTCCCATAAATTCAAAACAAAATAGTTTCTTTTCATTACCTGCAATTTTGTTGATTTTCGTGGCATTTTGTGTTAATTGTTTGCGGTTGTCTGTGCATTTTTATTTCTTGTTTAATTAATGAAAAAATACAAAATATGTGCATCTGCATATAGGAGTTAATCTCACAGGTTAGGATTGAGTAAGTAATTAAGTTATTTTATAAAAAAAAAGGAAAATTTGCACCTTTTAATTTTAACTTTGATTTTGAGTAGTTTTTCTTTTGATTTGTTTTCTAATTAATTGTGATAATTATCATTCAGGTTAATTAGTGTTTTTAGGTTAATTGGGTTCTAGGAATTAATTTAGTCTTTAATTTAATTTTGAAAAAAGAATTGAAAGGAATTATTAAAAAGAAAAGAAGAAGAATAGAAAACAAGAGAAGAGATTCAGCTGGGCCCAATCTTTTCAAGCCCAAGCAATGAGCACAAATACCCGTTGCCAGGCCCAACATTCACCCGGACCCGGTCCATCCCTTTTAAAAAAACACCAAACGCCATTGTTTGGAGTTCTTATTGGAACTCAATCTGGGCCTTCCATCTCTCAGCATCCGACGGCCAAGACTCCATCCCCCATTTACTTAATAATGTCCGAAGGGTTCAGAGACAAGTCGTTCCCCATTTGTTATCTTCTTCGTCCTTCATCTCTCACAACCCTAATTTTAGAGGTCCGCCATTTTCATCGGACAAATCAACTCCAAATCGCCACCAAATTACCCCAAAACCACCCTTACTCACCCCTGACCCTTAATCTCTCGCCACAATTCCTCAAATCACCACCAAACAGAGCCGAGTCTGGATTTAAAGAAGGAAAAGACAAAACGAGTTCTCCAGTCTTGACAAGAGGTTTGAGTCGAAACTGGTCTTGCTCATCCGTTCTTGACAAGAACGCATGATTGAGATTAATTTTGGCTCAAAATCGAGAAGTCCGAAGCCTTTCAAACTATGTTCATTTGCGTCTGTTGTTAGGTACCATCGTTCTTCTCCTTTTCTCCGATCTTTTGTTCGTCAGTCCATCTTCACATTTCTTCCGTTCTTCTTTTCTGGTCCTTGTTAGTGCTCATTTGTTGAAGCAATTCCTGTTGGCATAAAAGCATGTTAGTTGCATTTACTTAATTCTCATGTTTAGCGCTATGTAGTTCTTTTTTTTTGTTTTGTTGTGTTGTGTCTGATTTCAGTTCGAAACTGACTTGATTTACACCTCCTATTGGTTTGGATTTTGGGTTGGTTTATTCTAAGACCCAAAGGTCTCAAGGCCTACCGAACTTCTTTGCCCGTTTAATTATTCTGCCCATTTGGTTGAAATGAATTTTGGGCCGAAGAAAGGGGAGTTAGCCCAAATTCAGAATTGATGTCCTGGGTTTACTTGACCCAGGTAATGTCCAGGGGGTAATTTCAGGGGTTGTGAGGGATAGTTTTGGAAATTGGGGGGCAGGGAATCTTTGGTAACAGATTTGGAAACTTCTAGGGTAGGGTTCAATTGCATATTTTGGTTTTTGAGTAACTAGCTTGGAAAACAAGTCAATAAATGGGGGGTCTCTAAGTTAAAAACAGATTTTAAAAGGGACCTAAGGGGTGAAATGAGAAAGGGGGGTCTGCCCTATTTGGTTTGCCTATAAAGGCTCTTTTACTTGGCATTGAAGCTGGGGGGATACGTTCTGAAAATCTGAGAGAGTTCGAGAGCTAAAAATCCAGAAGTAAAGGCTGCCCAGTGTTACTATTTTAGAAAAGGTTTTGAGAGCAAAAATATACAAAATCAGGCGGCTAGATACAAAGAAAAAATCACTGTTCTATTGGAAAATCTTTGGGAATTCTTGTAATATTGATCCTGAGATAGTTTTAAGCAATTGAAGGTTGAAAATGAGCTGAATCAGTGGTGTTCGAGGGTTTTGATTCATTTCTGTTTAATTTTGATTGCTGGGTTTTGTGAGGCACTGTTTGAGAGTCTTATTGGTTTACACCTACTTTAAAAGCGATTGTCCTTGGTCATTTATCTGGGATAATTCCTGTTGCTGCTGAGTTACTGATCTCACATTTTCTTACCTCCTTTCATTTTTCAGGTACGCTTCAATATCTGAGTAGCATAAGAGATGTAAAGAGAAGCCATGTATTTGATTTAGATAGTAAATGAATAATTCCCGTTCTTAAAAGATTGGCTCACGTGTTTCCTGGTTTAAATTAGCATGACTACTTGGACATTATTGTATTCATTCATGATTTATGCTCTATATTAGATGCCGGAACTTTGGTTTTATTGTTTTAACTCTGAATTAGATGAACTCCTCAAATACTTGTGTGTTGGGACCGTTATGACAGGAATTTAGTGAGTAGTGTTATCATTCGGGCTAGTGGTACGAATCTTGCCTCTTTCATTTATGTTTAGGTTGGATAATATGGAGTGTTCATGGAAATTGTAGCCGGAAACTCTATGGTTCAATAATTAGTTTGAATAGCGTCTGGTTGAGTGTGAAATGCATGAGCTACGGTGTGATTTTTGAGGATCGGGTTGTTTTTAAATTGTGGCGTATATGTTGGTTCTTTGATTAGCCGTTTGGATTTATTTCAATCTTCTGTTGTTTTAAGCATCGTTTGTACGCTGTGGGGGGTCGATACAGGGTCCTAGTTCTAGCTTGTTTTCCCAATTGGGCTTGTGTTGAGGCCCAAACGTTGGGCAACTTCTTATGAGCGACGCAGAAGGATTTCTCCTTCCTCTTGGGCTGGCTTCGAAGCCCAATGAACTGTTAGCTTAATTCGTTATTGGATCGATTATTAATTAAATGGTAGGCTTTGGGCCTTTCAAGTTAAGTAGCGGACTCGAGCTAAGGGTTTCTTCAGTAATGGAGATTGCCCTTGTTCGAGTCTGGACTTGAGCTTGAGGCCCGAACTTCCTTGAATACCATGATGTTAGTTAATTCACAGTGTTAACAAATTAAGTTTTTTTTAGAGACAATTCTTATAGATAATGCTAGTTCATCTTTAGATTGTCCTTTAAGAACGAATTGAGGTGCGCCGTGCCAAATAAAATCACAAATTGCGTGGCCCTCTTTAATTGCTTTATTAAAAATATTTAGAAATTCGGGACGTGCCATTTAGCGAATTTTCATGGCCTCCCGCAAAGTTAACAAGACGCTAGCCACTTTAGGCGCGCTTTTTAATAATTTTACCTTCTTAACTACGGGTGTGCATTTCATGCGACCCAAATCCAAATCCCAAAACGTTGAATAAGAGGTGTCAAGGATCCGGGTGCATTTCATGTGACGTGATCCAAAAACACGCTCTTAAACAACGTTCACTTTCTTAAAATTAACTAATTAAAAGCGGTTAAATAATTCTAAAAATTGCACATAGGTTCATAATTGTATTAAAATCAGACTTTAGCCAAATATAGCAGTTGAGCGACCGTGCTAGAACCACAGAACCCGGGAATGCCTAACACCTTCTCCCGGGTTAACAGAATTCCTTACTCGGATTTTTGGTTCGCGGACTGTTAAACAGAGTCAATAATTTCCTCGATTCGGGATTCAAACCGGTGACTTGGGACACCATAAATCTCCCAAGTGGCGACTCTGATCTTAATAAATAAATCCCATTTCGATTGTCACATCAAGTTGGAAATAACTCCCTTTATTATACTCCTTCACGGGGTGTAGTAAGAAAAAGGAGGTGTGACAGCTCTGGCGACTCTGCTGGGGACAAGAACCCAGAATTTCGGTTCAGGGTTCAAGAATTCGAGCTCAGTTAAATTGTTATATTTGGCTTTATCTGATTTTTCTACATGTTCCGTACTATGTGCTAAATGTTTTAGCGCTTTGATATTTGTTGAATTGTATATAAACTGTCGCGAATCCCTTCCTCTCTCTGAGTCTTCTACATCATGGAGAAGGGTGCACTTCGTGTAGCTTCTCTTCTGTTTAGAGTCTTTTCCCATTTAGAACGAGGTTTGGATAAGTTGCTAAGCCGGCGGAGCTTCTGTATCCCCGGTACGCTGCCTCCCCCTCGGCCCGAGTTGTCCGCTCGGGTAAGCCAGGTCTAGACCAATAAACCTAGGGTTTAAAACCTAGAAGAACAAAACCTCATGCCGGATCCCTAGTAGGATGCTTGTTTGCATCATATGCATTTGACTTAGGGGACTCAACACAGGGGTTGGGTCCGTCTAGGACAGGTGACTTGAAATAAGTTGACCATCCTGATGCATCTTACGTGCTACTTGCGCATTTGTTTGCTCGGCTTTGCATGTTGACCGACTTGTCTAAATGAGTGAATTATGAAAATAAGCAGTGTTAGGACTAAGTGAGGGTGACCATTTGTCCAAGTAGTGCTGAAATGCTGCCGGATTTTTGAAAATGAAAGAAAAAAGAAGAAAAGTAGTTTTTTTTTACAAATGGAAAAGAAAAAAAAAAGAGTTTTCTTTTCAAATCAGTTTTTTTATTTGCCACTAAAAAAAAATATAAAAAAAAGAATCTTGCTTGCAGAAATAGTGTATCTGCCAACAAAAGCAAAAGAGTCTTATTTTCAAAAATAGTTAGGTTTATTTGCCCGAACTACGCAGGTTTGATTCTCACCGGATGTGAGATACGTAGGAAACCCTCATCGGGTCCAACCTCCCTTTTTTCAAAAATAGCCAAAAATACCAAGACTTTAACTTTTTGTCAAAATAAGTCGGGTGCCGCCATTCTTATTTAAAATAAGCCGAATGTCCCCAAAAGGGCGCCGGAAGGCTATTTTTGCAAGAACAGCCACCCTGAGTCATTTTTAAATGGTTTGCGAGCACAGCCTTAAAATCTTCCTCCCGGAAGTGATGAGAGGCCGTATTCGCAAAACCAAGCCTTTGCTTTCTTAAATAAAATTTTTGAAAAAATAGCCACTTTTCCTTTGAGTCACAATAAGTCAGCTTTCTTTAAATAGTCACACTTTTCCTTAGAACTCCTTGTCCAGGATGACTCAGTTGCCATTGAAACCTTCTCAGTCTTGCGCAGGCCCGTGGCGATGCCGAGTGATGCCCCGCGGGCCCCAGGGTTTGAAGCTTTGATGTATTCCTAGTTAATCGAGTCTGTATTTTTGTTTTTGAGTCTGTTTTTGTAACTTCCCTTTTTGAGAAAAAGAAAAACAAATAGTCTGGTAGCTTTTGTAATCGCAGTTGTTATTAATGAAAAATTGAGAAAAATTCCCCAAAAATTGTTCCCTTATTTTCGCATTTATTTGCAGAACTATGCTCAGTCTGATTCACGCGGGGTCGTGATACGTAGGCAATCTCCATAAGATTCGACCGTAACTAAATGAAAAGGTGAAAAACAAGAAAGGAAGGAAAAACAAAAGAGGGAAAGAAAAACAAAAAGAAAATAGGTAACCAAATAAAAGCAAACAAGAGAAAATAAAAGGGAGCAAAGGAAAGAAAAGAGCGGAAAAACAAGAAAGGGAGAGAATAGGAACAAGAGAAGACAAAGGCAAGAGTGAAAAGAAGAAAAAGAAAAGAAAAGAAGAAGAACAAAGGAAGAGAAAGTTTGCAATTGGAAATAAGGAAAAGGCCGGGATGACGCATGCGACCGATCAAAAGCATAATAGGAACTGTTAACTGCTTAGGTGCATTCACTCCCCAAATGTGCGGGTACCAATATGTTAAATGCCCTAACGCTAATGCGATGGTTTCATTTTGTCATGTCATTCTCCAGAAAGGTGGTTGGTTTGTGGTTTTAAAGTGGTAACTCTTCTTTACAACACGGGGACAAAAGGCAGTTGGCGTCCTGGCAACCCATTCCTACAACACCCGGGCAAAAACCAAATTGAACATGACAGGCCAAGAATCAGATACCAATATCATGGACCCGTCAAAAGAGGTAGACGTGGTGGATGTCAAAGCAATGAGGGAAGAGATGTATAAGTTGAGGTAGCAGATGACCGAGATGCATCAGGCCTGGGCTAAGGGTCAGCCGGCGCCAGTTTATCCCGCCAATCCAGCATATATCCCACCTTTGGCTCAGTCCCAGGAGCCTCCTACTGTGAATTCCTCGCCAACTTTCCCTTTCTACCAACAGAGTTATGGCACCACCTCCTATCTTCCCCAAGCTCCACTACCCAAACAAAACCTTCCTCCACCAATCACCCTTGTCTTTGTGGCGCCTCCACCTGCCACATTGAAAAGATCTTCCAGTGAGCCATTGTTTCAAACTCACGACAGCCAGTACTACCCTCCTGAGCCTACCTTTAAAGCTCCCAAGCCATATGCCTGCACCTCTCACTTTGAGCTCCCGGTGGAAACTGACAAGCCGCTTAAGAATCCGGAACAGGAAGAGATGTTTCGAAAAGTAAAAAGCCTGGAGCAATCCTTCAGGAACATGCAAGGATTGGGTGGCCAAGTCAGTGTGGCCTACAAGGATTTGTGCTTGTTTCCCGATGTCCAGTTGCCAGCAGGATTCAAGTTACCCAAGTTTAACCTATATGATGGACATGGTGATCCGGTGGCACATCTAAGGGGATTCTGTAGCAAAATGAGAGGAGCTGGGGGAAGGCATGAATTATTAATGGCATACCTCAGTCAAAGTCTAAGTGGTGCGGCCTTGGAATGGTACACTCGACAGGATCATGCTCGATGGTACACTTGGGATGATTTGGCCCAGGCGTTTGCATGCCACTTTCAGTATAATCTCGAAATTATCCCGGACCGTCTGTCACTGGCTAAAATTGAGAAAAAGCCCGGGGAAAGCTTCAGAGAGTATGGTTTCCGGTGGAGAGAGCAAGCGGCAAGAGTCGATCCTCCAATGAAAGAAAGCGAGATGGTTGATTACTTCTTGCAGGCTTTGGAGCCCACCTACTATGGTCACTTGGTGTCAGCAGTAGGAAAATCTTTCAACGAGGTAGTGAAAATGGGAAGTATGGTGGAGGAGGGGCTTAAGTCCAACAAAATCATGAGCTATTCTGCAATCAAGGCAACTACCCAGGCTATCCAGAGCGGCACTGGAGGGGTAGTGGGAAAGAAAAAGAAAGAAGATGTGGCAGTAGTTGAATCAAGAGCTTGGTCCAGAGGTCCATCACCATATTACAATCAACCTCGACCCCAACCCCAAACCTACCCCTGAGCTCCACATAATCCACCTCAGTATTACCCTCCGGACAATGTCCGGTCATATGTTCAACCATCAGGTCACTCCCTATGGCGAGCACCAGCACCGCATAATGCCTCCTTGCCTTCACAACACTTTCGAGCACCCAACAACCCTCGAAAACAGGGGCAGGGAAGAGAACAGAGGAGAGGAAATAGTTTCACACCAATTGGAGAGTCCTACACGAGCTTGTTTGAAAAGTTAAGGCACTCTGGCTTGATTGAGCCGCTCCTCGGCTATACTCCAGACCCATATGCAAAAGGCTTTGATCCTACTGTACGATGCATGTACCACTCTAATGTCCAAGGGCATAGCATTGAAGATTGTCGTTCTTTGAAAAAGGAGATAGAAAGAATGATTCAAGAAGGGGTAATTATGATCAATGACAGTGATAGAGAGCATGCAGTTGTTAATGGTTTTGGCAATATTGATGGGGAACCCAGTGGCTAAGGTGCCGTGATTGGTAATTGGAAAGACGCTCCATCTCTTGGCTAGCTGAAGAGGAGTTTTGGTGGCTTATTTTGTTGTCATTTCTGTTGTCCGGGTTATTTCAGGGTTGTAATCCAGACATGGTCTTGTGACTCAAACCCTTCTATCCTTTCATCATGTCTAGTTCCTTTAGGCATTCAGTGTTATCTAGGTTTGTTTTAGGATTGGACCCCAGTTTATGTAGTTTGTTTTGTTGTTTAAACCCTTTCACCGTCAATCTAATGCAATTCTCCGTTTCCTGCCATTTCTAGTCATTTTGTTTAGTTTTCTTCTCATTTTGTTTGCAATTCTTTTCATGCTGGTTCTGGTGACATGACATGCACGTATAATTCTCAGCCTGGTTTTTAAAAGTCAGCAATGAAACAATGTTAAAGATGTAAGGACATTCGAGGGCAATATGTAAGGGCATTTTGAGATTACTTCGAGCCCAAATTGTGTGAAACTGGGGCTGACGGAACATAAAGAAATACTGTCGAAATGCATCATGCCACATCAGTTTGAAACCAAAGGCAAGTTTGCCCCCAAGTCTACAGGGGCCGTTCGTGGTACCGAGATTGTTGTCCAATGGTGCTGGGTAATTGACAAATGTAGAAGGCAAATGTGTGGATATGGTTAGTAATTCTGGTGCGAGCAAACGATGTTACGTATGTTTTCCTCATGTTTGTTTAATTGTGTAGTTTGTACTTGGCATGTTTTGGAGATTGGAATGACGAAGGCATTTTGTTCTGCTATCCAAACACTTTATCCTTCGTTACCCCTTTGAGCCTCGGTTATTTTCTTGCATACCCCTCTTTCGGAATGAATAATAAAACTCGTAAGCCCGAGCGGGGAAAGTAAGTGGAAAAGAAAAGAGAAAAGCAGTGAAAAAGAAAGAAAAAAGAGAAATGAAAAGAAAAGAAAAGAGAAAAGAAAAGAAAAGAGAAAAGAAAAGAAAAAGAAAAGGAAAGAGAAGAGAAAAACAGAAGAAAGAAAAAGAAAAGAAAAGAAAAGAAAAGAAAAAGAAAGGGAATGAAAAGAAAGAAAAGAAAAGTGGAAGAAAGGGATCGCAACAACAAAGTAGTTCCTATGACATGAACTACGTTTGACTTGATTCCGAAAGGATACGTAGGCAGCCTCTCTCTGAGGTTCAGTCACATCAAAATAAAACTCCAAAAGTCCCCAAGAAAGAAATTGGGGCAGAAGTTGTGGTTGTTGTGAGAAATCGGATTCCGAAAGTTGTAATTTTGAACCCATGTTGAAATTGTTTTGAGCCTTTAATACCCCTTCTTTCTAACCCCATCCAAAAGCCCACATTACGGTCCAAAGAAAGACCTTCCGATCAGTCTTCGAGAGATGCTAAGGCAAGCAGGTAGAGGGGAATCATATCAGGGGCAACGCTCCGGTCCAAAGCTGAAAGAAATGAAGAATGAGAGAGTCTTGATGATACAAGCCCTCACAGGCACCGTTAGGCGATGAAAGCTGCGAGAAATCAAAATGAGAGAGTCTTGATGATAAAAGCCCTCACAGGCACCGTAAGGGATGAAAGCTGAGAGAAATCAAAATGAGAGAGTCTTATTGGTGAAAACCTTCACGGGCACCATAAGGCGATTGTGAGTTGAGAGAAAAGACCAAATGAGTGAGGCTTGATGGTGAAAACCTACAGGCACCACAAGTCGAATGAGGATTGAGAATTAGATGGGAAATCACCAGACGAAGATTGTGAAAGATGACAGAGCAGCGAAGCCCAGTTTCACAGTTTGGGGGTATAATGGGAGCTGGACATCAGATTTGCCTAACAGAATAGGCCACAGGTGCATGTCAAGGTCATTAGAGTCGGTATCCACATCCGATAGGTTTCTACTTTGTAGCTTTCTTGTTAGGAATCATCTCTTTCCATTGTCCTTCTACTATGTTCTTTTACTCTTGTTTACTTCCTCTTCCTGAGTCTGTGTGGTCAAAACAAGTGAGAAATGACTTCAAAATCTGCCACCAAGTTTTCCAACTGAACAAAACGGGATCTAGTGAACACATCAAAGCGTCAAGTCAGGAATGAACAACAAACACACTGAGCTGGTAACAATCAACATGCTTTGAGATTCGTTTGAAATGCGAAGGCTTGGTATGTATCAATTCATGGACGATGCAACAGAATGAGGGCCAGGGTGAACGGATCGAAGGTATTCTCTGTGAAAAGATTGACAAAAAGGGTGGTAAACCAGTGACAAGTGAGGTATTCCAAGCAAGAAATCAAAGTTATTATGGCAGATGAAGGAACAATAGACCTCAAGGCCAAGGCCAGTGGTTTAAGTCGAGAAAGAACAAGCATATGCACTGAGTGAGTGGCAACTAACGTGCTTTGGGATTCATATGAAACACAAAGGGTTGGTAAATGTCAGTTTATGAGCAATGCAACAGATAGAGGGTATTGGGTCTAAATGGAAAAGAGGTATTTTTTGCGATAAGGGTGGCAAAGAAATTGGCAAGTGAAGGAGCAATCGCCGCAAAGTCAAGGCCACAAACCAACCACCATGTTTAAACTAACAAGTTTTCTTTGTCTGAAACAGGGATGAAAGCTATGTTCATATCAAAGCTGGGAAGCCTGAAATTTTCAGGTGTAATGCGCCACTTCTGCTTACGCAAAGGCTATTTAGAAGATCACACATCACCCCTAGGAGACGCACTTCCTAGTCTAAGTTTTCAAGTCATATTTTGTGGTAGGAGACGCACTTCCTAAACTGAAGTTTTCACCCCTAGGAGACGCACTTCCTAGTTTAGGTCATTTAAGTTCAACCATGGGAGACGCACTTCCCAGTATGGTTCATTGAAGTTACACCTGTAGGAGATGCACCTCCTAAATGGACAGTTCATTCATAGGAGACACACTTCCTAATTTTAGTCACTAAAGTTTTCACCCCTAGGAGATGCACTTCCTAGTTTTGGGTCATTGAAGTCTATTCCTAGGAGACGCACTTCCTAGTTTGAATCATTGAGATTTCACCCCTAGGAGATGCACTTCCTAGTTTGGGTAGGTTATATTTTTGTTTTAGGAGATGCACTTCCTAAATTGAGTTTCACCCCTAGGAGACGCACTTCCTAGTTTTGGGTCATTTAAGTCTATTCCTAGGAGACGCACTTCCTAGCTTGAGTCATTGAGGTTTTACCCCTAGGAGACGCACTTCCTAGTCTAAGTTTTCAAGTCATATTTTGTGGTAGGAGACGCACTTCCTAAACTGAGGTTTTACCCTAGGAGACACACTCCCTTTATTCACCCCTGGGAGACGCACTTCCTAGTTTTGGTCATTTAAATTCACCCCTAGGAGACACACTTCCTAGTGTGGTTCATTCAGGTTTTATTGTAGCAGACGCATTTGCTAGTCAAAGTTTCTTGGTTTTACTCGTAGGAGACGCATATCCTAGTCTAGTCCTAGTTTAATCGCAACATTGCATTAATAGTTTATGATTTCTCTAACAACTCACAAATCTTCCTAGTGCAAGCTGGGGCAGAAAATTGTTCTTGTTTGTCTTTTTGTTGCAATCAGGAGCCCACCTGGAGAACAAGGGAATGCTTTTCAAGTTCAGCAATCAGGAGCCCACCTGGAGAACAGGGGAATACTTTTCAAGCTTCAGCAGTCAGGAGCCCGCCTGGAGAACAGAGGCACACATTTCAAGTTTCAGCAATCAGGAGCCCCCTGGAGAACAGAGGCAAATATTTCAAATTTCAGCAGTCAGGAACCCACCTGGAGAACAAGGGAAGTACAATTCTCATTTTAGCTTTTAATATTTGATAACATGCCGTATCCAGTTACCAAACTGGGGCAGGAAATTTTCTTTGTTTGTTTATTTTGTTGCAGTCAGGAGCCCCTCCTGGAGAACAAGGGTATACTTTTCAAGTTCAGCAGTCAGGAGCCCGCCTGGAGAACAGAGGCACCCATTTCAAGTTTCAGCAGTCAGGAGCCCGCTTGGAGAGCAGAGGCACACATTTCAAGTTTCAGCAGTCAGGAGCCCACCTGGAGAACAGAGGCATAAATTTCATGTTTCAGAAGTCAGGAGCCCGCCTGGAGAACAGAGGACTACGTTTCAAGTTTCAGCAGTCAGGAGCCCGCCTGGAGAACAGAGGACTACATTTCAAGTTTCAGCGGTCAAAGCATCACTTGGGGAAAGGGAGAACACTTCAGAATGCAATTCAAGGCAGCAACAAAAGAATTCCACCGGAAGAATACAAGTCAACAATGCGACAAGGACCACAAGAGCAATTTTGAAGATACAGATAGGATCTTTTGTAATTCATAGATCATAGCTTAGGCTAGCTTCTTTTTATTTCGACACGGTGTAATAAGGGGGTTCAATATGCAGTAGCAGCAGCAGTGTCACGATCCAATTCCCATCCGGTCGTGATGGCGCCTCTCGTGAAGACAAGGCCAGCCAACAGAAACAATCAATATTTGCTTTTAACATTTTCTTAGCATAAACAGGTTTAATCCATAAATACTGATTAATCACACGTGCGGAAATAACATAACATAACGGAAACAACCATCCCAAACTCAGCCCGATGATCGGGGTGTCACAAGTCACGAGCTACTACAGAGTTGATGAAAAATATACTACAAGTCTGGAAAAGATAGTCTGAAGATGAATAAAATATGCAGAAGATAAGGAAGAAACGGGGCTGTGGACGTCGACAGCTACCTCGTCTCTCCTGGTCCGCCTGGTCTGGAAGGAAATCAGCGCTCAGGTACGAACTCAGCGGTGCCTGTCTCTGTACACATGGTGCAGGAAGTAATGTGAGTACTCCGACCCAGTGAGCAATAAAAATGAATAACGACTGAGAATATAAAATCTCACACAAGCACAGATAATGCTATCTCAAACAGTAAAATCAAGTAAACAGTAGGAACCAGTGAAACCTAGCAAGAAATTCTCTTTGAAAACAATTAATAAAACAAGTATGCTCAAGTATGGTCAGTCATTGTTACCTGACCGGTCAGCCATTGTTACCTGACCCAACGCGTGTTTCAATGCCATTGTTACCACTGGTCAGCCATTGTTACCTGACTGTTCAGCCATTGTTACCTGACCCAACGCGTGTTTCAGTGCCATTGTTACCACTGGTCAGCCATTGTTACCTGACTGGTCAGTCATTGTTACCTGACCAAAACACGTATGAAAGTGTCATTGTTACCACTGTCCAATTCTAAATGGGTACCCGCGCTCATTGTGGGTGTGCAGACTCCGGAGGGGCTCCTACAGCCCAAGCGCTATCAACAAGGCCTGAAAGCCTGAACAGTATCAATACGAGGCCTGAAAGCCTCCTCACCTCACTCATCATGCCCTCACATAAGGCCCTCGGCCTCAATCAGTCCAGAAATAGTCAACAGCCCCTCGGGCAACAGTAAAGCAATGATACTCAGCTCAAACAATAGTTCAAATATCAGTTTAAAACTCCAAGTTTGAGTAAATATGGCTGAGTTCAAGAAAACAGTGTAAATCACATGGACTGAGTTCAAATAATATTTCAAACAGTGAGGAAAACAGTGATGATAGTTCATAAAGAGTTCAAANAATTTGGTATTTGATTATTTTGTGACAATTATTAGAATTAATTAATTAAGTTTAGTAGGTTGATTCAGTTTTAATTCAAGGTTTTTTTTAGTTAGTTTAATTTGGAAAATAAAAGAAAAGGAAAAATGAAAAAGGAAAGAAAAGAAGAGGAAATTAAATAAAAAAAAATGCCTTCATGGATTACCCATTTTTTGGGCCAAAATCCGGATGGAGCCCAAAATCCCTCAACCCACTTCAAACCAGCAGACCAGGCCCACCCTGTCTAAACCCGATCCAGCCCCCATATATAAACGATGCCGTTTTAGTTTAATTAAATCCAGGCCGTTCTTTTCCATCATCCAACGGTCCAAGATCATCTAAGGGTTTTTTAATAAAAGTGTAATAAAACACTTTACAAATCAGAGACCAAGGGTCACCTTCCTCGTACCTCCCTGCCCCTTTCAATCTCCGTCGCCGGCTCCGCCCCATTCCGCCGCCGGAAATCGCCCACGGCGGCGGCGGTTGTTCAAACTCGCCCAAATTCACACCATCCCCTCTCCTTCACCTCCCCATTCCATATCCACCATCGATTCCCTCCAAATCTCACTCAAACAACTCAAAAGCGCCAAACCCTAGCGCCGCCACCGCCGTGCACGGCGGCGCCACCCCCCAAACCGCTTCAAATTAACACCCTAGGGTCGCCTTCCCTCCCTCATCTTGACTCTGTCGTCCTTATACCTCGATTGACAGTCAAGCTCCTTGAATGTTGAAACTGAAAAGTCCAATTCGAGACTCAAGTGTTTAGGCTTCTGCTCCGCTTTTCTTTGGAATGTTTGAATTCAAGCTCTTAGACTAGTAAGTTCCTTTATCTTTTGTTCATATTTGTTTTTTTTACTATCGCTCCTCCTCATATCTGTCTCCTTTCCTCCTTCTGAGCTTCTTTTTGGTTTAAACTTGTTTCATTTTTGTTTAATCACTTAGCCTAATTAGGTCGCTTTAACATTTGAATTAGTTTCCTGCCTGTCTTTGTCTTTGAGTGTTTCAGTTTGGATTTGTTAAGTGTTGTTAGTTGATTTTTGCTGAGTGTCTGATTCTGCTCTGTTTATAATTCTGTTCGTTGTTTTTCTTTGGTTATTAATTCTGATTTGTGAGCTTGTTTTAGTTTTTCCGTTGATAGTTTAATCTGGTTTAGTATAATGTGAATCAGTTAATTCATGACCCCAAAATGTTATGTTAATTGTTAATTTGGTTCAATTAATAGTTCAACAAGAGTTTAAATTAGGGTTACTCTTCAACAGTTGACAATTCAGAGCTTAGGAAACTGTTTGGTTATAGCTATAATTTTAGTTTAAGTTCAGGGGTAGTTTAGATATTTAGAATCGCATAGGAATGTGATAGATGAAACTGGAATCTTCTAGGGCCTTCCAAAGTAGGACTTTAGTGTAACTTCAGTAATTTTAGTGTGTTAACTTGAGTAACAAGTCAGAAAATAGAGGGTTAAGAAGAAATAAGTGAAGGACTAATAGTGTAAATAGAAAATGGAAGGGCTGCTCTCCTTTTTCCTATAAAAGGCAGTAGATACTGCATTGTTTTACAAGTTTTGGGAACCTCTAAAAATTCCCTCTCAGTGTCCACAAATTTCAGATCTTAAATTTGCAATCCAAATTCCAAATCTTCAAAAAATCCAAAAAGAAAACAAGCAAAAAACAACAGAAAATTCCAGAAAAAATACTGTTGTATTGAGTTCCTTAGATCAATTTCGAGTTTGAGCAACTGTTTCGAGTCTCTAGCTTAGTTTAACGGGGAGAATGGCTTGAAATTCCTTGTGTTTTGGCTGCTGAAGTTTCAGAGAGTATTTCTGGGTTTAATTTCGAGTTTGTGTGGTATTATTCAAGCTTTTGGGTCCTATTTGGTTGAGTTTTCAGTGCTGGTTTTGATTTAACATTTTGTTGGTTCAAAATTGCTTAAAACTGGGGTTTCTCCATTGATCCCTGGATTGTGGCATTGTCGTTCACTGCTGTGTACTATTTTTTTGAATCCGCTGTCTCTTACCTCTTCTGTATTCCTTCCTTCTTCCAGGTATATTCCAGTTCTTATGGAGTTCACTTGAGCATGTAATTTGAAGCAATGATCTGAGGAGGAAACGAATGTATTGCTATTTGTGGATTTCACTTGTTCTGCTGATGTTTCTACTTTACTCTATAGTTTTGAAATTTGAATCCATGTAGTTGCCAAAGTAGGTTGTAGTTAATTTGATCATGTTAGTCATGTAGTAATTTCCCTTTTGATATGGCTTTTAGACGGCACAGTAGTGTTAGATCTAGGCTGTATTTGCTATATTCCATTTGAGTTTGGTTCTGTATTATTAAGGTTAGTTCCGTTATAGTTGTGGATTCATCTTTGGCCTGTTGTGGTTGAACGCTAGCTATAATTGGGAATTTCATGTGTTGAATGCATACTTGTGAGAATTACGGTATTAGATAGCTTAACTGACCCATGCATATATATATCTGTTTTGACATGAATCTGAAATTGAATTTTTCGTTTGCTTATCATGCTGCTCCCTGAAGTCCCTTTTATTGCTTGTAAGAATTCGACCTTGGATTGAATCAAGTTGAAGTTAGTGCTTATTTTGCATAACTAGCCAACAGTTCGATGTGAAACGTGAATAAATCAATATGCATTTGAGTGCGTAATCAACTTATTTATCTATTGTTTCCTTGTTAAGAAATTCTAAAATCTGGGAAATAAATGGAAATTCATGAACTTGATTTGCACTCCAAGTTAATTGGGCTCTGTGTCATTGTGCTATTCTGCTATTGTGGCTCGCTCGAGGCCCTTGAACTTATTTCATTGGGCCCAGGCCTGGAAAATGGCCAGGATTTGCCTTAATTCAAAAAAAGGCCTTTTTATTAGTTGTTCTTTAGTTAATAGATAATGCCTAACGATCGAGCTTCGTGGATTAGTTTAGAAACACCTTAATTAGAATAAATTAAGGTGCGCCGTGCCGAACAAAATGACAAATGCATGGCCCTCATTCAATTAATCTTGTGTTGATCCTTAGAATTCGAGGCGTGCCATTTAGCAAATTCTATGGTCCTCGCAAAGTGCAAACGCGTAGTTGCTTTAGGCGCGTGTTTTAAATAATTTTACCTTCCTAAATACGGGTGCGCATTTATGTGACCCAAATCCAAATCCCAACGAAATCGAAACGTGTCAAAAATCGCGGGTGCATTTATGTGACGCGGTTTGAGACGTGTTTTCACGACGTTGCAATTCTCTTAAAATAATAATAAAAGCGGTTCAAAATTAAAAAGCATAAGCTTAAACATGTTTTGAAATCAAATAAATAAGCCAAATATGACAGTTGAGCGACCGTGCCAGAACCACGGAACCCGGGAATGCCTAACACCTTCTCCCGGGTTAACAGAATTCCTTACTCGGATTTCTGGTTCGCGGACTGTTAACAGAGTCATAATTTCCTCGGTTCGGGATTCAACCGGTGACTTGGGACACCATTAATCTCCCAAGTGGGGACTCTGAGATCTTAATAATAAATCCCGTTCTGATTGTCCTTTAATTGGAAAAACTCCCTTTATTATACCCTTTCCGGGGAGTAGTAAGAAAAAGGAGGTGTGACAGCTCTGGCGACTCTGCTGGGGACAAGAACCCAGAACATTTTGTTCAGGGTTCAGAATTCGAGCTTAGAATAATTGTTATGTTTGGCTTTATCTGATTTTCTTACATGTTTCCATGCCTTATGTGCTAAATGTTTACCGCTTTGATATTATGTAAACTGTATATATAAACTGTGCCGAAACCCTTCTCTTCTCACCTCCGGGGATGTGCTCACTGGTGGAGACTCCCTATTCTGTTAGTGTCATACCTTGAAATAAGAAAGAGGCCGGACAAGTTACTAAGCCGGACGATCCCGCGGGTCCCCGGTACGTAGCCCCCTCCTCGACTCGAGTTGTCCGCTCGGGTACACAGTCTAGAACCTATACCCAGGTTTTGAACCTAGAATAACTTGACCTCATCCGGATCCCTAGTAGGAACGCTTATTTGCATCACGTGCATTTTGACTTAGGGGACTCAACACAGGGGTTGGGTCCGTCTAGGACAGGTGTACCCGGAATAATGGACCATGCTGATGCATCCTATTTGCGCATTTATTTGTTTTGGACTCGCATGCTGACTGGCTTTGAATATCTGGGAAAAATTGAAAAACAAAAAGAGACAAGAGAAGATTGCCGTGTAGAGAGTTAATTACCTATATTAGCAATACCAATATCCAAGTAGTGCCGAAATGCTGCCGGATTTTTGAGAAAATAAAAGAAAAGAAGAAAAATAGTTTTTTTTTAGTTTGTTTTGTTTGCCAATGGAAAAGAAAAACCAAAAAGAGTTTTTAGTTTCAAATTAGTTTGTTTATTGGCCACTGAAAAAAAGAAAATATAAAAAAGAATCTTGCTTTCAGAAATAGTGTATTTGCCAACAAAAACAAAAACAAAAAGAGTCTTGTCTTCGCGTAGTTAGACTTATTTGCCCGAACTACGCAGGTTTGATTCTCACCGGATGTGAGATACGTAGGCAACCCTCATCGGGTCCAACCTCCCCTTTTTCAAAAATAGCCAAAAATGCCAAAATTTTTTAATTTCGTCATGAATAAGTCGGGTGCCGCCATTCTTGTTTAAAATAAGCCGAATGTCCCCAAAAAGGGCGCCGGAAGGCTGGTTTTGCAAGAACAGCCACCCTGAGTCAATTTCAACGGTTAGCAGGCACAGCCTTAAAATCTCCCTCCCGAAAGTGCTGAAAGGCCGTAACTGCAAAACCGGCCGTTTGTTTCAAAATTGGAAATTTGAACAAAAATAGTGTCAGTTTTTTTTCCTTTAAGGTCAAAATAAGTGATTAAATCACCTTAATAAATGTGCAGGATGAGCACGATTCAAAATAAGGGAAACTTGCATATAGGCCCGCGGCGAGACCGAACGATGTCCCGCGGGCACCAGGAGCTTTAATGTATTCATGATTGTCTTTTGAGTCTGTATTTCCTTTTCTACCAGAGTTTGTCTTTTGAGTCTGTATTTCCTTTTCTACTAGAGTTGGTCATTTGAGTCTGTATTTCCTTTTCTACTGGAGTCTGTATTTCCTTTTCGTTAAAAGTCAGTCAGTTGATTGAGTCTGTATTTTCGTTTAAAATGGAATAGGGATGGTGGAGTCTGTAGTTCTTTTCTGCATTAGAGTCTGTTAGTTGTTTTGAGTCTTTGTAATAGACGTATTTGCTATCAATAAAATTGAAAATCCCAAAAAAAATTTTGCTTCTACTTTACATTTATTCTGCAAGAACTACGCTCGGTCTGATTCACGCGGGGTCGTGATACGTAGGCAATCTCCATAGGATTCGACCATAACTAAATGAAAAAAAGGAAAAACAAGAAAAGAATGAAAGGAAAGAGGTGAAAAACAAGAAAGGAAAGAAAAACAAAAGAGGGAAAAAGAAAAACAAAAAGAAAATAAGAAACCAAACAAAAGCAAACAAGAGAAAATAAAAAGGGAGCAAAGGAAAGAAAAGAGCGGAAAAACAATTTTGAGGAAAGGAGCGAATAGGAACAAGGAAAAACCAAGGCAAAAGAAAAAGAAGGAAAAGAAAAGAGGGAAAAATAAGAGAGAAAAGCAAAAGAAAAGAGGGAAAGGCAAGAAACAAACAATGGAAAACACGAGGGAAGAATGAGAGGAAAGGCATGGCAAATAAAGAAAAATGAAAGCCGGGATGACGCATGCAACCAAGCGAAGTCATAATAGAAATGGTTAACTGCTTAGGTGCATTCATTCCCCAAATGTGCGGTTATCTATCTGTTAACGCTCTAACTGCTAACAAAGTTGTTGTTGATGATGAGTCCAGGCAGGTGGTTTAGTTGGTTGTCATCCTGGCAACCCATTCCTACAACACCCGGTCAAAAAACAAACTGAACATGACAGGCCAAGAATCAGATACCAGTATCATGGACCCGTCAAAAGAGGTAGACGTGGTGGATGTCAAAGCAATGAGGGAAGAGATGTATAAGTTGAGGCAGCAGATGGCCGAGATGCATCAGGCCTGGGCTAAGGGTCAGCCGGCGCCAGTTTATCCCGCCAATCCAGCATATATCCCACCTTTGGCTCAGTCCCAGGAGCCTCCTACTGTGAATTCATCGCCAACTTTCCCTTTCTACCAACAGAGTTATGGCACCACCTCCTATCCTCCCCAAGCTCCACTACCCAAACAAAACCCTCCTCCACCAATCACCCCTGTCTTTGTGGCGCCTCCACCTGCCACATTGCAAAGATCTTCCAGTGAGCCATTGTTTCAAACTCACGACAGCCAGTACTACCCTCCTGAGCCTACCTTTAAAGCTCCTGAGCCATATTCCTACACCCCTCACTTTGAGCTCCCGGTGGAAACTGACAAGCCGCTTAAGAATCCGGAACAGGAAGAGATGTTTCGAAAAGTAAAAAGCCTGGAGCAATCCTTCAGGAACATGCAAGGATTGGGTGGCCAAGTCAGTGTGGCCTACAAGGATTTGTGCTTGTTTCCCGATGTCCAGTTGCCAGCAGGATTCAAGCTACCCAAGTTTGACTTATATGATGGACATGGTGATCCGGTAGCCCATTTAAGGGGATTCTGCAGCAAAATGAGAGGAGCTGGGGGAAGGGATGAATTATTGATGGCGTACTTTAGTCAAAGTCTCAGTGGTGCGGCCTTGGAATGGTACACGCGACAGGATCATGCCCGATGGTACACGTGGGATGATTTGGCCCAAGCATTTGCGTGCCACTTTCAGTATAATCTCGAAATTGCCCCGGACCGTCTGTCACTGACTAAAATTGAGAAGAAGCCCGGGGAAAGCTTCAGAGAGTACGGTTTCCGGTGGAGAGAACAGGCGGCAAGAGTCGATCCTCCAATGAAAGAAAGCGAGATGGTTGATTACTTCTTACAGGCTTTGGAGCCCACCTACTATGGTCACTTGGTGTCAGCAGTAGGAAAATCTTTCAACGAGGTAGTAAAAATGGGAAGTATGGTGGAGGAGGGGCTTAAATCCAACAAAATCATGAGCTATTCCGCGATCAAGGCAACTACCCAGGCTATCCAGAGCGGCACTGGAGGGGTAGTGAAAAAGAAAGAAGATGTGGCAGTAGTTGAATCAAGAGCTTGGTCCAGAGGTCCATCACCATATTACAATCAACCTCGACCCCAACCCCAAACCTACCCCCGAGCTCCACATAATCCACCTCAGTATTACCCTCCGAACGATGTCCGGTCATATGTTCAACCATCAGGTCACTCCCTATGGCGAGCACCAGCGCCGCATAATGCCTCCTTGCCTTCACAACACTTTCGAGCACCCAACAACCCTCGAAAACAGGGGCATGGAAGAGAACAGAGGAGAGGAAATAGTTTCACACCAATTGGAGTGTCCTACACGAGCTTGTTTGAAAAGTTAAGGCATTCTGGCTTGATTGAGCCGCTCCTCGGCTATACTCCAGACCCACATGCAAAAGGCTTTGATATACTGTACGATGCATGTACCACTCTAATGTCCAAGGGCATAGCATTGAAGATTGTCGTTCTTTGAAAAAGGAAATAGAAAGAATGATTCAAGAAGGGGTAATTATGATCAATGACAGTGACAGAGAGCATGCGAATTGTTAATGGTTTTGGCAATATTGATGGGGAACCCAGCGGCTAAGGTGCCGTGTTTGTTAATTGGAAAGACGCTCCATCTCTTGGCTAGCTGAAGAGGAGTTTTGGTGGCTTATTTTGTTGTCATTTCTGTTGTCCGGGTTATTTCAGGGTTGTAATCCGGACATGGTCTTGTGACTCAAACCCTTCTATCCTTTCATCATGTCTAGTTCCTTTAGGCATTCAGTGTTATCTAGGTTTGTTTTAGGATTGGACCCCAGTTTATGTAGTTTGTTTTGTTGTTTAAACCCTTTCACCGTCAATCTAATGCAATTCTCCGTTTCCTGCCATTTCTAGTCATTTTGTTTAGTTTTCTTCTCATTTTGTTTGCAATTCTTTTCATGCTGATTCTGCTGACATGACGTGCACATATAATTCTCAGCCTGGTTTTTAAAAGTCAGCAATGAAACAATGTTAAAGATGTAAGGACATTCGAGGGCAATATGTAAGGGCATTTTGAGATTACTTCGAGCCCAAATTGTGTGAAACTGGGGCAGACGGAACATAAAGAAATACTGTTGAAATGCATCATGCCACATCAGTTTGAAACCAAAGGCAAGTTTGCCCCCAAGTCTACAGGGGCCGTTCGTGGTACCGAGATTGTTGTCCAATGGTGCTTTATATTTGGCAGACATAGAAGGCAAACGTGTTGAAATGGCCATCAATTCTGATGCGGTGAAGAGATATTACGTATGATCTTCTTTGTTATAATTGTATTTGTTTGTACTTGGCATGTTTTGAAGATTGGAATGACGAAGGCATTTTGTTCTGCTATCCAAACACTTTATCCTTTGTTACCCCCTTTGAGCCTCACTCATTTTCTTTCATACCCCTCTTTTGGAATCAATGACAGAATTCATAAACACAAGCATGGAAAGTAAGTGAGAGAAAGAGAAGGAAAACAATGAAAAAGAGAAAGAAGGGAAGAGAAAAAAAAGAAAGGAAAAGAAAAGAGAAAAGAAGAAAAAACAAAAGAGGAGAAAAAAAGAAAATAAAAGAAAGAGAAAAGAAAAAGAAGAAGAAAGGAAAATAGCAACAAAAAGTATTGTCCTGAACTACGTTTGACTTGATCCCGAAAGGGTACGTAGGCAGCCTCTCTCTGGGGTTCAGTCACACCAAAATAAAATCCAAAAGTCCCCAAGAAAGAAACTGGGGCAGAAGTTGTGGTTGTTGTGAGAAATCGGATTCCGAAAGATTGTAATTTTGAACCCATGTTGAATTGTTTTGAGCCATTGATACCCTTTCTTTCTAACCCTATCCAAAAACCCACATTACGGTCCAAAGAAAGACCTTTCGATCAGTCTTCAAGAAATGCCAAGTCAAGCAAGTGGAGGTGATTCATGACAGGGGCAACACTCCGGTCCAAGCAGAAAAAAATGATAAAAATGAGAGAGTCTTATTGGTGAAAACCTTCACGGGCACCGTAAGACGACGGGAGCTGAGAGAAGTCAAAAATGAGAGAGTCTTATTGGTGAAAACCTTCACGGGCACCATAAGGCAATAGTGAGTTGAGAGAAAGACCAAATGAGAGAGGCTTGATGGTGAAAACCTACGGGCACCACAAGTCGAATGAGGATTGAGAATTAGATGGGAAGTCACCAGACGAAGATTGTGAAAGACGACAGAGCAGCGAAGCCCAGTTTCATAGTTTGGGGGTATAATGGGAGCTGGACATCAGATTTGCCTAACAGAATAGGCCACAGGTGCATGTCAAGGTCATTAGAGTCGATATCCATATCCGAAAGGTTTCTATTTTGTAAGCTTTCTTGTTAGGAATCATCTCTTTCCATTGTCCTTCTACTATGTTCCTTTACTCTTGTTTACTTCCTCTTCCTGAGTCTGTGTGGTCAAAACAAGTGAGAAATGACTTCAAAATCTGCCACCAAGCTTTCCAACTGAACAAAACGGGATTTGGTGAACACATCAAAGCGTCAAGTCAGGAATGAACAACAAACACACTGAGCTGGTAACAGTCAACATGCTTTGGGATTCATTTGAAATACAAAGGCTTGGTACATATCAATTCATGAACAATGCAACAGATGGAGGGTGTTAGGTGAATGGATCAAAGGCATCTTCTGTGGCAAGATTGACAAAAAGCTGGTTAACCAGTGACAGGCAAGGTCTTCCAAGCAGAAATCAAAGTTATCATGGCAAATGAGGGGGCCGTAGACCTCAAGGACAAGACCAGGGGTTTGAGTCAAGAAAGAACAGCATACACACTGAGTGGGTGGCAATTGACGTGCTTTGGGATTCACGTGAAACAAAAGGTTTGGTAAATGTCAATTAACGAGCAATGCAACAGATAAAGGGTATTGGGTCTGAATGGAGAAGAGGTATTTTCTGTAATAAGGGAGGCAAAGAAATTGGTTAGTCAATAAGCAAGCAGCGTCTTTTCAAGGTGAAATCAAAGTTATCATGGCAAGTGAAGGAGCAATCGCCGCAAAGTCAAGGCCACAAACCAACCACCATGTTTCAACTCACAAGTTTTCTTTGTCTGAAACAGGGACGGAAGCTATGTTTGGAAGCTTGAATTTCCAAATGTAATGCCCAAATTCCGTTTACGCAAAAGCTATTGAGAAGATCATACATCACCCTTAGGAGACGCACTTCCTAAGTTAAGAGTTTACCCCTAGGAGACGCACTTCTTAGTCTGGGTCTTTCAAGAATTAAGAGTCCATAGGAGATGCACTTCCTAGTTTTAGTCACGGAAGTTTTCACCCCTAGGAGACGCACTTCCTAGTTTGAGTGATTTAAGTTCGGCCCTAGGAGATGCACTTCCTAGTCTGGTTTATTGAAGTTACACCTTTAGAAGACGCACTTCCTAAATATTGAGTTCATTCATAGGAGACGCACTTCCTAATTTTAGTCATTAAAGTTTTCACCCCTAGGAGACGCATTTCCTAGCCTTGGTCATTTAAATTCACCCTTAGGAGACGCACTTCCTAATCTGGTTCATTCAGGTTTTATTTTAGCAAACGTATTTGCTAGTCAAAGTTACTTGGTTTTACTCGTAGGAGACGCACATCCTAATCTAGTCTTTAGTTACTCTCATCATTGCATCAGTAGTATAAGTGGTTTACAATATTGCTAACAACTCACAAATCTTCCTAGTGCAAACTGGGGCAGAAGATTTTCTTTGTTTGTCTATTTTGTTGTAGTCAGGAGCCCACCTGGAGAACAAGGGAATACTTTTCAAGCGTTGCAGTCAGGAGCCCACCTGGAGAACAAGGGAAGTACAATTCAAATTTTAGCTTTTAATTTTTAGTACTTGATAACATGCTGTACCCAGTCACCAAACTGGGGCAGAAAATTTTCTTTGCTTGTTTGTTGCAGTCAGGAGCCCACCTGGAGAACAAGGGAATGCTTTTCAAGTTCAGCAATCAGGAGCCCACCTGGAGAACAAGGGAATGCTTTCCAAGCTTCAGCAATCAGGAGCCCACCTGGAGAACAAGGGAATACTCTTCAAGCTTCAGCAGTCATGAGCCCACCTGGAGAACAAGGGAAGTACAATTCAAATTCTATCCTTTAATTTTTAATATTTGATAACATGATGTGCCCAGCCACCACATTGGGGCAGAAACTTTTCTTTGTTTGTCTGTTTTGTTGAAGTCAGGAGCCCGCCTGGAGAACAAGGGGATACTTTTCAAGCGTTGCAGTCAGGAGCCCGCCTGGAGAACAAGGGAATACATTTCAAGTCAGCAGTCAGGAGTCCGCCTGGAGAGCAGGGAGTACATTTCATGTCAGCAGTCAGGAGCCCGCCTGGAGAGTAGGGAATACATTTCAAATTTCAGCGGTCAAGCATCACTCGGAGGAATGGCGAAACATCTCCAATCACAATGCAAGGCAACAACGCAAGAATTCCAGTGGAAGAATACAAGTTCAAGGAAACACAAAGAGTAAGTTAGAAGACATAGATAGGACTATTCTTGTAATTCATAGATCATAGCTTAGGCTAGCTTCTTTTTATTTTTACACGGTGTAATAAGGAGGTCAGTGAGCAGTAGCAGCAGCAACAGCAGTGAAATCACAGCTCCTGGTAGTCCCAGCTACCAAACCTTCCCGAACTACACTAACCTGATTCCTTTTTAGCCAAGGATATGTAGGCAACCTCAAAAGCAGGGTGCGGTCAAACTTTTCAAAAAAATGCTTCACACGGAGTATTCAAACGGGCAAAAATCGCTCGTGTTTGCTCACTTATCTTTGCACGAAAACTCTTCGTGTTTCCGAGCAAAGAGGGGCAGCTGTGAGCACGTGATTTTTGCCCTATGTGAATTATTCCCAGAAATTCAAACAAAATGATTTCTTTCATTATTTTGCAATTTTGTTGATTTTTATGGCATTTCGTGTTAATTGTTTGCATTTTTGGTTGTGCATTTTAATTCATACAAAATTACAAAAATATGCATTTAGGTTTAATTTTACATGTTTTGGGAATCAATTAGTAATTAGGAATTTTACAAAATTACAAAATTACAAAAAAAAAAAATAGTTTACTCTTGTTTCAATTTTAATTTGGGAATTTTGGTAGTTTTTCTTTTAATTTGGTATTTGATTATTTTGTCACAATTATTAGAATTAATTAATTAAGTTTAGTAGGTTGATTCAGTTTTAATTCAAGGTTTTTTTTTAGTTAGTTCAATTTGGAAAATAAAAGAAAAGGAAATATGAAAAGGAAAAGAAAAGAAGAGGAAATTAAAATATAAAAAAAATGCCTTCATGGATTACCCATTTTTTGGGCCAAAATCCGGATGGAGCCCAAAATCCCTCAACCCACTTCAAACCAGCAGACCAGGCCCACCCTGTCTAAACCCGATCCAGCCCCCATATATAAACGATGCCGTTTTAGTTTAATTAAATCCAGGCCGTTCTTTTCCATCATCCAACGGTCCAGGATCATCTAAGGGTTTTTTAATAAAAGTGTAATAAAACACTTTACAAATCAGAGACCAAGGGTCACCTTCCTCGTACCTCCCTGCCCCTTTCAATCTCCGTCGCCGGCTCCGCCCCATTCCGCCGCCAGAAATCGCCCACGGCGGCGGCGGTTGTTCAAACTCGCCCAAATTCACGCCATCCCCTCTCCTTCACCTCCACATTCCATATCCACCATCGATTCCCTCCAAATCTCACTCAAACAACTCAAAAATGCCAAACCCTAGCGCCGCCACCGCCGTGCACGGCGGCGCCACCCCCCAAACCGCTTCAAATTAACACCCTATGGTCGCCTTCCCTCCCTCATCTTGACTCTGTCGTCCTTATACCTCGAATGACAGTCAAGCTCCTTGAATGTTGAAACTGAAAAGTCCAATTCGAGACTCAAGTGTTTAGGCTTCTGCTCCGCTTTTCTTTGGAATGTTTGAATTCAAGCTCTTAGACTAGTAAGTTTCTTTATCTTTTGTTCATATTTGTTTTTTTTACTATCGATCCTCCTCATCTCTGTCTCCTTTCCTCTTTTTGAGCTTCTTTTTTGTTTAAACTTGTTTCATTTTTGTTTAATCACTTAGCCTAATTAGGTCGCTTTAACATTTGATTTAGTTTCCTGCCTGTCTTTGTCTTTGAGTGTTTCAGTTTGGATTTTGTTAAGTGTTGTTAGTTGATTTTTGCTGAGTGTCTGATTCTGTTCTGTTTATAATTCTGTTCGTTGTTTTTCTTTGGTTATTAATTCTGATTTGTGAGCTTGTGTTAGTTTTTCCGTTGATAGTTTAATCTGGTTTAGTATAATGTGAATCAGTTAATTCATGACCCCAAAATGTTATGTTAATTGTTAATTTGGTTCAATTAATAGTTCAACAAGAGTTTAAATTAGGGTTACTCTTCAACAGTTGACAATTCAGAGCTTAGGAAACTGTTTGGTTATAGCTGTAATTTTAGTTTAAGTTCAGGGGTAGTTTAGATATTTAGAATCGCATAGGAATGTGATAGATGAAACTGGAATCTTCTAGGGCCTTCCAAAGTAGGACTTTAGTGTAACTTCAGTAATTTTAGTGTGTTAACTTGAGTAACAAGTCAGAAAATAGAGGGTTAAGAAGAAATAAGTGAAGGACTAATAGTGTAAATATAAAATGGAAGGGCTGCTCTCATTTTGCCTATAAAAGGTAGTAGATACTGCCTTGTTTTACAAGTTTTGGGAACCTCTAAAAATTCCCTCTCATTGTCCACAAGTTTCAGATCTGAAATTTGAAATCCAAATTCCAAATCTTCAAAAAATCCAAAAAGAAAACAAGCAAAAAACAACAGAAAATTCCAGAAAAAATACTGTTGCATTGAGTTCCTTAGATCAATTTCGAGTTTGAGCAACTGTTTCGAGTCTCTAGCTTAGTTTAACGGGGAGAATGACTTGAAATTCCTTGTGTTTTGGCTGCCGAAGTTTCAGAGAGTATTTCTGGGTTTAATTTCGAGTTTGTGTGTTATTATTCAAGCTTTTGGGTCCTATTTGGTTGAGTTTTCAGTGCTGGTTTTGATTTAACATTTTGTTGGTTCAAAATTGCTTAAAACTGGTCTTGATTGTGGCATTGCTGTTCACTGCTGTGTACTATTTTGCTGAATCCGCTGTCTCTTACCTCTTCTGTATTCCTTCCTTCTTCCAGGTATATTCCAATTCTTATGGAGTTCACTTGAGCATGTAATTTGAAGCAATGATCTGAGGAGGAAACGAATGTATTGCTATTTATGGATTTCACTTGTTCTGCTGATGTTTCTTCTTTACTTTATAGTTTTGAAATTTGAATCCATGTAGTTGCCAAAGTAGGTTGTAGTTAATTTGATCATGTTAGTCATGTAGTAATTTCCCTTTTGATATGGCTGTTAGACGGCACAGTAGTGTTAGATCTAGGCTGTATTTGCTATATTCCATTTGAGTTTGGTTCTGTATTATTAAGGTTAGTTCCGTTATAGTTGTGGATTCATCTTTGGCCTGTTGTGGTTGAACGCTAGCTATAATTGGGAATTTCATGTGTTGAATGCATACTTGTGAGAATTACGGTATTAGATAGCTTAACTGACCCATGCATATATATATCTGTTTTGACATGAATCTGAAATTGAATTTTTCGTTTGCTCATCATGCTGCTCCCTGAAGTCCCTTTTATTGCTTGTAAGAATTCGACCTT
This sequence comes from Nicotiana attenuata, assembly GCF_001879085.1. Lineage (NCBI taxonomy): Eukaryota > Viridiplantae > Streptophyta > Magnoliopsida > Solanales > Solanaceae > Nicotiana > Nicotiana attenuata. The sequence goes on from NW_017672939.1 coordinate 84,552, forward strand.
GGATTGAATCAAGTTGAAGTTAGTGCTTAGTTTGCATAACTAGCCAACAGTTCGATGTGAAACGTGAATAAATCAATATGCATTTGAGTGCGTAATCAACTTATTTATCTGTTGTTTCCTTGTTAAGAAATTCTAAAATCTGGGAAATAAATGGAAATTCATGAACTTGATTTGCACTCCAAGTTAATTGGGCTCTGTGTCATTGTGCTATTCTGCTATTGTGGCTCGCTCGAGGCCCTTGAACTTATTTCATTGGGCCCAGGCCTGAAAAATTGCCAGGATTTGCCTTAATTCAAAAAAAGGCCTTTTTATTAGTTGTTCTTTAGTTAATAGATAATGCCTAACGATCGAGCCTCGTGGATTAGTTTAGAAACACCTTAATTAGAATAAATTGAGGTGCGCCGTGCCGAACAAAATGACAAATGCATGGCCCTCATTCAATTAATCTTGTGTTGATCCTTAGAATTCGAGGCGTACCATTTAGCAAATTCTATGGCCCTTGCAAAGTACAAACGCGTAGTTGCTTTAGGCGCGTGTTTTAAATAATTTTACCTTCCTAAATACGGGTGCGCATTTATGTGACCCAAATCCAAATCCCAACGAATTCGAAATGTGTCAAAAATCACGGGTGCATTTACGTGACGCGGTTCGAGACGTGTTTTCACGACGTTGCAATTCTCTTAAAATAATAATAAAAGCGGTTCAAAATTAAAAAGCATAAGCTAAAACATGTTTTGAAATCAAATAAATAAGCAAAATATGGCAGTTGAGCGACCGTGCCAGAATCACGGAACCCGGGAATGCCTAACACCTTCTCCCGGGTTAACAGAATTCCTTACACGGATTTTTGGTTCGCGGACTGTTAACGGAGTCATAATTTCCTCGGTTCGGGATTCAACCGGTGACTTGGGACACCATTAATCTCCCAAGTGGGGACTCTGAAATCTTAATAATAAATCCCGTTCCGATTGTCCTTTAATTGGAAAAACTCCCTTTATTATACCCTTTCCGGGGAGTAGTAAGAAAAAGGAGGTGTGACACCAATGCCGTGTAGCAGTGCTCTCTTTCAACTTTGAATTCTTTTACCTGTTTGATTATTTTGTTCTCTGTGACAATGACCTTTTTCTTTAATCCCGTGACCTCATTATCGTATTCTTCTTTCAACTGCTTAACCATGCGAGCCCGTTCTTCCGCGTTTTTAGCCAATTGTTTCCGAACCCCGGCTAATTCCCTTTCTGCTTTGTTGAGGTCAAAACTGTAGTCATTCACTTTTTGCCGTAGATTTTCTATAAGCTTTGCATCTTTAGCACTCCTAACGGGATTTTCGGCTACTAGCTTCATCTTTTGGAATTGGGCTCGTAAGGCTTCATTCTTTTTGGCCAATTTCTTTCTCTCACCCACATCAGCCGCGGCTTGCACGCTGTTTTCAAACTGGAGGTCTTGGACCTGTTTTTCCAATGCTCCTATGCGGGCCCTGTATTCATTTTCTTTAGCTAACCAAGCCCACTATTCTTGCGATGATTCAGCGAAATCCTGGAGATGAGGTCTTTTAGCCGGCCTCCCAAATGCAACTTCCCTTCTGTACCAGGCATGATACTCAGGTGACACTTCTCCTTTAGATCGATCCCGTACACAGGTATTCGCCGCCAAGTGTTGACATTCGCTCCAAACCTGGTGAACCTTTGCTTCAGGATATTGGTCATCAGGACCAATCTCAACCACTTGGATGCTAAGATCGTCGTCTTTCGGCACTATCTGGCATCTCCCGAGTTGCCTTAAAACCCGATACGGAGCATAAGGCTGAATGCTCTTAAGACCCATCAAAAGGAAGTGTGGCCCCGTTGCTGGCATATATATGATTTCATCAACAGGCAACCATTCGAACGTCCACTCTATTTGACTAGCAGTGAGGGACCGAACGTATGATGTCCAGCCCGTGAATCCCTCGGGCAAGCTGACCCCCTTAATCCTCGCATAAAACTCCTCTATACATGTTTTTTCTGTAGACCCATAACTCAGGAACTGAGGACGACGGCACAAGTGTTCGGTCATCCACATTTGCAATAATAGATTGCACCCCTCGAAGAAGTCTCCCTCGGCTTTGCAGGCTGTAAGAGCGCGAAAGATCTCAGCTATTATCATGGGCGCAACAGTGCTTTTGGCTTGAGTGGTTAGAGTGATGACGACCCCGGCTATTTTTATTTCAATGTTTCCGTCTTTTCTCGAAAATACCAAAAGCCCCAGAAAACCACCATAAAAGCAAAACGTCTGTGTTCTTCCCATTTTTGGCGGTTTCCTTTGCTACATATCTTGTTTTCCGGGTTGTTGAACCCTCCTATGTGGCCATATCTGTGATATATGAAGTGTGGCGTACAAAAGCCGTTCGCCAAATCTGTGTTGTGGACCGTCCTGCTTATCTTCAGTGAGTCTAAGAATCTGTGCACAGCTACAGTTCTCGGGGCAACCAAGTACTTATGTCTTAAAGGAACCTCATCATTTCCGATGTAGCCGGCTATTTCTTCTAAGGTCGGGGTAAGTTCAAAGTCCGAAAAATGGAACACGTTGTGTGCCGGGTCCCAGCATGTGACCAATGCTCTGATAATGTCTCCCCGAGGCACAATCTCTAACAAACTGGTAAGCCCTTTCAAATATTTTTTGACTTCATCTTGCCCTTCTCCTCCTAGGTCGTTCCACCACCGACGCAACTCCAAAGGGATTTTATGCATGATTGAGAAAGGTTCATTTTGAATCGTGCTCATCCTGCACATTTATTAGGGTGATTTAATCACTAACTTTGACCTAAAAAGGAAAAATGACACTATTTGTTTATTCAAATTTCCAATTTAAAACAAACAGCCGATTTTGCAGATACGGCCTTTCAGCACTTCGGGGAGAAGATTTTAAGGTTGTGCCCGCTAACCGTTGAGAATGACCCTAGGTGGCTGTTCTCGCAAAAACAGCCTTTCGGCGCCCTTCTAGGGACATGCGGCTTGTTTTAGGCAAGAATGGCCTCACCTGACTTATTCATGACAAAACTAAAACTTTTGTTATTTTTTGGCTACTTTTGCAAAAAGGAAGTTGGACTCGATGGGGGTTGTCTACGTATCCCACACCCTGTGGGAATCAAACTGGCGTATTTCGGGCAAATAAAACTAACTATTTTCGAAAACTAAACTCTTTTTGTTTTTTGTTGGCAAATACACTATTTCTGGAAGCAAGATTCTTTTTTTTTATATTTTCTTTTTCAGTGGCAAATAAACAAACTAATTTTGAAAAATAAAACTCTTTTTGTTTTTCTTTTCCATTGGCAAACTAAAAAAAGCTTTTCTTTTTTTTTTCTTTCATTTTCTCAAAATCCGTCAGCATTTCGGCAGTACTTGGACATTGGTTTTTCTAGTATAGGTAATTAACTCTCTACACTGCTATTTTCTCTTTTTCTCTTTTTGTTTTTTTTTTCAATTTTTCCCATACATTCAAAGCCGGTCAGCATGCGAGTCCAAAACAGATAAATGCACAAGTAGGATGCATCAGGATGATCCATTATTCTGGGTACACCTGTCCTAGACGGACCCAACCCCTGTGTTGAGTCCCCTAAGTCAAAATGCACGTGATGCAAATAAGCGTTCCTACTAGGGATCCGGCATGAGGTCAAGTTATTCTAGGTTCAAAAACCTGGGTATAGGTTCTAGACTGTGTACCCGAGCGAACAACTCGAGTCGAGGAGGGGGCTACGTACCGAGGACCCGCGGGATCGTCCGGCTTAGTAACTTGTCCGGCCTCTTTCTTATTTCAAGGTATGACACTAACAGAATAGGGAGTCTCCACCAGTGAGCACACCCCCGGAGGTGAGAAGAGAAGGGTTTCGGCACAGTTCATATATACAGTTCAAATAATATCAAAGCGGTAAAGCATTTAGCACATTTAGCAGGAAACATGTAGGAAAATCAGATAAAGCCAAACATAACAATTATTCTAAGCTATAATTCTCAAACCCTGAACCGAAGTTCTGGGTTTGTTGTCCCCAGCAGAGTCGCCAGAGCTGTCACACCTCCTTTTTCTACTACACCCCCGAAAGAGGGTATAATAAAGGGGTTTTTCCAATTAAAGGACAATCGGAACGAGATTTATTATTAAGATTTCAGAGTCTCCACTTGGGAGATTAATGGTGTCCCAAGTCACCGGTTGAATCCCGAACCGAGGAAATTATGACTCTGTTAACAGTCCGCGAACCAGAAATCCGAGTAAGGAATTCTGTTAACCCGGAAGAAGGTGTTAGGCATTCCCGGGTCCCGTGGTTCTAGCACGGTCGCTCAACTGTCATATTTGGCTTATTTATTTGATTCTAGTACATGTTTTAACCTATGTGCTTTTTAACTTTGAACCGCTTTTATTTATTATTTTAAAGAGAATTGCAACGTCGTGAAAACATGTCTCGAACCGCGTCACATAAATGCACCCGCGATTTTTGACACATTTTGACTTCGTTGAGATTTGGATTTGGGTCACATAAATGCGCACCCGAGTATTTAGGAAGGTAAAATTATTTAAGTAACAGACCTAGAGCAACTAACGTGTGATTATCTTTGGGGAAAGCCATGAAATTCGCTAAACGGCCCGTCCCGAAATCTAAGTATTTTAACACAAACATTTATTGAGGGCCCCGCAATTTATGTATTTTTTTGTTTGGCGAGGCTCACCCCGTTTATTATTTTAAAAGGCAAACCTAAAAGCAACTATGATTCTCTATTTTTACTGGTCTCTAACAGTGAAGGAAAAGTCCTACTTAATTTGCTACTGGACCAAATGATAATTCTGCACCATGGTCCAGCCATTGGGCTCCAAGACAAGCCCAATGAAAGGAAATTACACCCAGGTCTGTACTACCAAATTGGCCATTTGCTGACTGTGGCCCAAGCCCAACATTCAGGTGGCACGCACGGGCCAAACTTCACAGAGGTCCTCATTTCGAACTCCTAAGACTACGATCAGATTTCAGTCATGATTTGGGCCAAAGTTCGTAGCCTAAGCCCGTTTGGAGACCTGAGATCTTAAGGCCAATTGCACATTGAACTTGTTCCAAAGTAATCAAAACGTGTTCAGTGACTGGTAGCCAGGCGAAATATTCATTTACTCAGATTGAAGAACTATTGCTCCGTGAAATTTTAGTTTCAAACTCAAATGGTTTTACTTACTTGTCTACTAGTTAGTTCCTAAATGTCACTAAAACGAGACACCAATTGAAATCATAGATTGTACTCAACAGCGGTGGTCATGGATTCAAACCTCAAATGATTAGATCTAAACAGCTCAATTACGTGATTTTTCCAGCATTGTATACTAATAGGTAATGACTTAAACCCAAATCAAGCTAACTAGTTTCAGATATCACTGTATAATCCGTGAGTCTAGAGATGAACTATTGATGTTATTACTAAAACTATCACAGAACTCCAAATACATACACTGAGGCTACTAGTTTAGAAGATTTGAACTTAGATCTAAAGTTTAATAATCCAAGCCATTCACAGTCCGAGTTATACAACATAAACACAAACTAAATGTAAACCTAAACAAATACATATCACATATCATATCTTCTACTATGCTAGTGTGAATACACCAGTTTCAGAGGGTAAAGGAAAGTGCATTTTTATTTCAGCCTCTCAACTCAAAGCTACAGCCATTCATAGTTCGAATTTGTACCTGGTATTGGAAATATAAGAAGAAAAGGAAGGGTCAGCAGTAATTCAACAGCTAACAGGGACAATCATCAAGTCTCAACAGCAATAACCATCAAATAGGAGTGATTTTGATCCAAAAATAGCTTCACCCAAACCAGTAACACACCA